>NW_021940789.1:1633381-1742497 GCF_001715985.3 Manacus vitellinus
GTTCCGCTGCCATCAGCACCGAGCCCCGGGGACACCGGGGACGGCGGGGGCTGGGGGGCACACCCGGGTCCTCCCGGCACGGGTGGGCGCACAGGGACCGCTGCCAGGGCGAGGGCACGGCTGCCCATGCCCCATCCCACGAGGATCCCCCTTCATTGCCACAGATCCGCAGACCCAGGGAATGGTCTGGGTTGGGAGGCACTTTAAAGACCATCCCATCCAACCCCCTGCCGTGGGCAGGGACACCTTCCACTAGCCCACGTTGCTCCAAGCCCCATTCAACCTGGCCTTGGACACTTCCAGGGGTGGGGCAGCCACAGCTTCTCTGGGCAACCTCTGCCAGGGCTTCCCCACCCTCACAGGGTGGTGAGATATTTCCAATATCTAATATAAATCTCTCCTCTTTTAGCTCAAAACCACTCCCCCTTTTCCTGTCACTGACTGCCCATGTAAAAAGTCACTCTCCTTCTTTTCCTTTAAACCCCAAAGTACAGTGGCCCTTTTCCCACACAGGCCCTGGGTGCCCTGGTTCCTCTCCAGCTGCCCCTGCTCTGACACTGTGCAGAGGCATCACATACTTGCCTCTTCAGTTTGGGGGAGAGGCCCTGATCTTCAGGACATCCTTCCTTTTAGGCTGCTCCTGCTCATTTTGGGAACACCCACACACGTACAGCCTTTGGATGGGGTCACAGGGGCCTGGTGGCAGCCTGGGTCCAGCACCAGGGTTTCTTCAGTTGTTCCTGCCCTGCACTGGCCACTGCCAAGGCACTGCAGTGGTCTTCCCACTGCCAAAAATCTCCTGCTTCCAGCAGGGGAGGGCACCGAGTCAAGTCTTGTTCCTCCCACTCTTTAGACACTCCTTGGATATTCCATATCATTCTCCCAGGCTGGGCAGGTGCCTCCCTGCACCAAGGTACAAGGCAATGACCACTCCATGCCCATCCACAGCTGTCCCCTGCCCACGGAGCAGCTTCTCCAACCCCGCAGGGCCTCTCTCAGACCTGTGCTGGTCTCACTTCAGAAGGAATGAGACAAAGATCAGCCCCAGTCTCCTCTCCATCCCCTGAGAGCAGTCAGGAGCTTGGGGGCCAGGGTAAGCTGGAGCTGGAGGTCTCCTGGTGCCTGGAATGTGCACCTGGGAAGGCCCTGGAGTCATTCTGGGGCCTTGGAGAAGGAGGAATCCTCTTTCCACTACCTTCTTCACGTCTTCTTGGGAAGATCTCCTCATCCAAGGCAGCTGTTCCATGGTTTGGGTGTTCACTTGGACACATCTTTCACCGGCCCTGTGCAAACTGACCCAGCCCTGGGGTGTGGGGCTGAGGCAGCAGCAGGGCAGTGCCAGCCCATGGCAGGAAGAAACAACCCTGGCAGCTGCAGCCAGCCCAGCCCAGCCCTGCCCCTGCCGTGCCCAGCAGTGCTCCTGCACCAGGACTCACACCCAGTGATGGGCACTGCCCACAGAAGGGGTGCAGGAGGCAGGAAAGCAGGCAGAGGAGGTGAAGGGATTATTTATTCACCCTGAAGCTGCCCCAATGGGTCCAGGCTGCTGGAGGCTGATGTGCTCCATCCCCAAACCTCCCCTGGGTGCTGGCAGCCATGAGCCCAGGGTAGGGGAAGTCCCAGCACTCCCTGGGACAGCCCCAGTCCCAGCTGGCAGCAGGGACAGCCGCCTGGCATTGCTGGCTCCTGTCCTCTCGACTGCTCCAAATAAAATATCGCGCCAAGTGCACACTCATGGAGGAACTGGGCCCCCAAACTGCCACCTGAGAGAAGGGCCTACAGAATCCCTGATGCTCAGGCACCTGCATCTCTCTCCCAGGTCCCTGTCACCGTGCAGTCCCCGGAGGCTGCCCCTGCCTGATGCTCAGTCCCAGCCTGGCACACGGAGTTCCAGCCAGATCAGTCCCTCCAGGACTTCATCCCTTCATCTTTGACTCTGCTGCAGCCCAAGGATGCTCTTCCCACCTGCATCTCCTTTATCCCACACTGTGTCCAGTCAGGTCCATCCTGCCCCCAGACCTGGCAGCCTCAACTACTGCCTGTGGGCCAAAAATGGATCCAGAACAATGGGGTGCAGACACCAGCCCCCACAGTCTCCACTGCCCTGAGACAGATTAGATGTACTGCCCAGGCAGCTCAGCCCCATGGTGAGAAGCCCTCTGGCATCAGCTGCATCCTGCCAGCTGCAGCTCTGTGCCCACCAGCACCAGGGCAGGGCAGGCAATGCCACGGGAGAGCCAAGCACAGCCCTCCCAGCCCCTCTGGGACGTGCTGCTGGCATGGGGTCACGGCAGAGAGGAGTGTGATCAACAAAGGGGACACCAGCCAGGGCTTGGAGCTGCCCAGGGCATCCCCAGAGCATTTGCCTCCCACAGAGTTTGGGGTGGAGCTGGAGCGCACAGCCAGGACAACCCATCATCCCCCCCCACTCCTGCCGGTGTGCACAGCCCAGGGAGGGCTCAGTGTGGGTGTCCTGCGTGCTGGGGAGGAAGACAAAACATTGCAGTCCACAAACCACCCTCTCTCCTGCCTTGTCCCGGGCTTGAAGCCCTGCTCCAGGCAGCTGGAGGGATGGCTGGGCTGGTCCTCCCTCACAGTTCCACTCCAGGACCACAGGCCCTGCTCCACTCTGGGATCACAGGTCCTGCCCAGGATGTCCATGGAGATACAACCTGTCCAGAGGCTCAGCTCACCCCAGCACACCTCCCACAGCCCAGCATTGCAGCAGGAGCCCAAGCCAGGCTGTGTGTGCAGCTGCCAGTTTTGCCATCTCTCCCCACACCTCTTGCAAAGACCAAACCACTCCCAGAGTGAGAGAACACTGAGGCTGAAAGAAACCTCTGGAGATGGTCTGCTCCGAGCCCTGCTCACAGCATCCATCCGTGTGTGTGTGCGTGAGCAAGCACACGCCTGTTCACATGTGCCTGCCCATGGGGGGTGTGTCCCTGTGAGCCTCTCTCTCCCCCTGCAGCTCCACCCGGGATTGCAGCTTAGCACAGCAGAGCAGGGCTGGGGTTTGAAGGAGCTGCTTCAAACAGACATCAGCCCTGCCTTTCAAAGCACATGAAAGGTGGCAGTTCATGAGCAACCAAAGCCCAGCTCAAGGACACAAATGTCCTTCTCTGCACCTTCAGCCTTTTCCTGCCACACGTGTGACCTTCCTGCTCTCCTGGGCACTGGGGTTTGGAAGGCTGAGGTTGGATTGTGGGCTGCAAGCACTTAGGAGGATGAGCATCCCAAGAAGGGGCCTGGCTTGGGTTTGGGGCTGCTGGAGACATGACAGCACTGGCCCCAAGGGCCTCGTGTGTGGGGATGTGGGAGCAAGAGAAGGAGCATCTCAGCCCCCCAGCACTGTCCCAGCACCTCTCCCACTGTCCTGGCCTTTCACAGGGACCAGTCCCTGGAAACCTCAGCCCCTCCTGCACTCCCTGCCTGGGGCAGGACCAGCTGTCCTGCCCCTCCCTTGGGGTTCAACCTCAGCCTGAAACTAAATATCAACCCATGGGTTGAGATAAGAGCAGGTTAATAATGGAAATAAAGTAAAATATAATTATTATAATAATAATGAAAAGGAAGATAATAAGAGGAGAGAGAGGAATAAAACCCAAGAGAAACAAGTGATGCCCAATACAATTGCTCACCACGCACTGCCCAGCCCATTCCCCAGCTGCAATCAGCAGCCCCAAGGCAACTCTCCCCAGTTTCTGTAATGGGCATGATGCCCTATGGTGTGGAATATCCTCTGGCCAGTGGGAGTCAGCTCTCCTGGCCGTGCTTCCTCCCATCTTCTCATTCAACTCCTCACTGGCAGAACATGGGACACTGAAAAGTCCTTGATTCAGAGGACTCAGCCAACAGTTAAAACATGACTTTATCACCATTATTGTCATTCCAAAACCCAGCACTGTGCCAGTTACTGGGAAGAAAATTAAGTCTCTCCCAGACAAAAGCAGACACCCTCTGCCAGGCCAGCCTGGCACTGAAGCAGACAAGGACCATCCCCTGGCAGGGGCTGTGCAAGTGCCACCCCTGAGGCTCTGATGCACCACTAACCCACTCTCTGCTTTACAAACCTGCCTTGGCTGCACTGCCTGCACTCCAGGAGACCCATGGCATGGGGCAACCTCCTTCTTCTGTTCCCCAGACAGTGCCTGAGCACAGGTCTCCTGCCTGGACCTGCAGCAGGCGAGGCCACACTCACAGTGACTGCCCAACACCATGCATGACCCAGTCCCCCAAAGTCACAACTGTCCTCCAGCTTGTGCTCCAGCCTTGGCCAACCTTCTCTGCAGTCTCCCAAGACCAGGAATCACGCTCTGGACCAGAGGGAAGCTCTTGACAATGGTTTAATCACAACCAAAACCTTTCTGCAGGAAGTTTGGGGTTTGGGAAGTCACCGCTCAACTTTTGTCCTGGTGTAACTTGGTGTTCCCGACTCATCTCAAAAAGCCTCTTGTTCTTTCATCACTTCTCCCTTCACACTGGAGAATAATATTTTCACTCACACTCTGAAATTAGATCCCGATGTTTCTGCCAGCAAGGCTTTCAATAACTCACTTATGTTCCTGGATGGAATTGCCTGGCAGACTGTTGGTCCCTGTGTGCTCAGTGTGAGGGGGAGCATGGAAAAATTCCCGTTAATCTCCCAGAGCAGCCCCCAGCCCGTGTTGGCTGCACCATCAGAGCCCAGGAGAAGGACGGGCAGAGGAGAGCAGAGGGTGAGCATGGACAGGGATGACCCCTCAGCGTGGCTCCAAGGGGGTGGGTGAGCTCTGCAGGAACCAGGATCCTCTGCTCAGAGCTGTGCAGGTCCCTAATGCACACCCACAACACCCAGATCCTTTCCAGGAGTTTGCCAGGAGACCTGAGCTGCCCCTGGAGGGCTCTGACAGTGGACAAGGGGTGCCAGTGAGTGCAGCAGCCTCACCCAGACCCCAAAGCACTGCAGTACCAGACACGGGATTTAGTTCTGGGGTTCCCCAGGTTCCCAGCTCTCCTGGCAGTCCCAGTGGTCCCGGGCACTCAGCACCATCCCAGGGTGCCACAGCTGGGTCAGTGCCCTGGGGATAGGCCAGCCTGGGGATACCAACAGCCAGCACAGAGCAGAGGAGCCCTGCCAGCCAGGGGTCCGTCTGGCGAGCTGGGGAGCAGTTTGGCAACCCCTCCTGTGCAGCAACCTGTGTAGCAAGCTGCTGAGGACTCAGCCAGCCTGGAACCACGGGTGCCCATCTGCCAGCCTGGCAGGCACGGGCAGCAGAGGAGCCCCGGCTTCCAGTGCCAGCAGGGTGGAGCTGGGAGGCAGGAGAACATCCTGCAGGTCACTGCCAGGAGTCCCAGCAAGGGGCTGCAGAGCCCCAAACGCTCTGAGCCACTCTCATATTTCAGGAAATCAAGCTGGGGAGGAACCTCCCTTGCCCATCAGGAAATCACAATTCTCCAGGCTGCAGTTCCAAAGTTATCCTTGAACCACATTTCCAGCCAGGCTGTCATAGCTCTGTGTGGCTGATGCATCATGTGGGATCACAGCTGTACACCGCATCCTGAGGCTCCAGGAGCTGCTGGCAGTGCCCCCACATTCCTGCACCCCCCTGGGCACAGACCACCCCTTCCACTGCCTGGTCCCATGGCTCAAGACCACCTCTCCCCATAATTTCCCATGTCCAAGACAATACTACCCACAGTTTCCCATTTCCAAGCTTGGTGACCCATCCAAACCATGATTTCAAGTGCCTGGGCTTGGTGCTGGAGGTGCTGGGTGCACTGAGCCCCTTGCCAGCATGTGGTGTGGATTCTAGCATCTCCCATGGGCTCTTCCAGCTGCAGAGCTGAAACTTCTGAAAAGACAAGAAGTTGTTTATAAACAATGGGGAAAGAATATCTGTCTCTTCACGTCTTCAGAAGCATCATGGTCATTTTCCTTTGTTTTTCCCAAAACAGCTCATCCTCTACCACAGACAGCACATAGGGAGTTGAGCTGAATGTTTCAGACAATTATGAACATCTACAGAAATATCTGTAAGTGGTTCCCAGTTTGCCCATAAACCCACTCTCCAGTGAGCAGAGTGTCTGTCCCAAGGCACAAAGCAGGAGACCTGTGTGCACTGAGGAGAGCTGAGTCCCATTCCTTGGAATTGCCCTACAGCACCTGGCAGGGATGTCAGCCTTCCTCCAGCCCTGTCCTCCTGCTCAGAGATGATGCTCAGCAGCTCCAGGAGATGAAGCCTCCTCAGGCCTTGGTGAGGTGACCCAATTTAAGCTGCCCCAGAGGCACGGAAGGAAGGCCACGCTGAGCAGTGAAGGGCAACACCGGCCTGGTGCTTAATCCTTCACTGCTTCCAATGGGTTTTGAAACAACACTCACTGTAAGCCATTTATGTTTTTATCAGCTCTTGGGAACTGTGTCTCTTCCCACCTCCAAGCGCCTGAATCCCTGCCCGCACGTCTGGTGGTTTTCAGCTGCTGAACAGGAGCCTGGAATGAGGAGGGGAATGACCACCCTGAGCCACGCTTTCCAACAGCACTTGCTGGTAATTTGTGCCATTATCAACTGTGTAATTTGGAGATATTTCCCCTGGTGAGTGCACTGCCATGGCGAGTGGGGGATCCCACGGCTCCTGGGCAGCCAGGGCTCAGCTCTCCCCTTATGCCAAGCAGGAGTCAGTTGGAGAAGGTCTGGCAGGATTTACAGCCTCTATAAAGGGGCAGGAGGTGGATGTTTGTTATTACTATGGGCTGTATTTCTCTCCTACAGCAACCTGCAGCTTTTACCCCTTCCAGCAGGTTGCTGCTGCCATCCCTTGCTGGAGCCTGACAGGGTGGGAAGAGCTCGGCTTGAGCTCACGCAGCTCCAGGGACTCACACATAAGCTCTTTGTAGGATTTTTCTTATGGCCTTGTTTCTTCTCCCTTACTAAAATTCCCCCAGGTTTTTACCTCCACACTGCTCAGGGGCACACATTTCTTCCTGTGCTTAAGCTGCCACAGCCACTCACTGACACAGTCATTGGAAAGCATCTGATCCCTGAGCACCTCCTGGAGCTCATCTCATTCCACCCTTTCCAAGACACATCATGTTCTTCTGGATTATCAATGGGAAATCACTGCTGGACACGCTCCAGGATGCCACGAGCAGCCACAAGCTCAGCTCAGCACTATTATACCCCTAAAATAAGAGCTGCTTCCTAAGGGGGAGGCAGAGCTCTTGAAAAAGAGTAATTTTTTGATTTTCAGCCATTGCATGAACACTACTCCAATGTCTTCTCCACCACAAGATTTCGGTCAAAAAGGGACTTGCCCTTCCCTGACCTGACAAAGACCAGTGGAGTTTTTACTTTCTTCACATCAGGAGCACTCACACTCTTCACCTCCTACTCATCTGGCTTATTTTCCCTAATTTTTGGAAAGCAGGAACAGGAACTCAAGGCACTACCCATTCTCCTGCCTCCCACAGGCCACCGCAGGCTTCAAGGTTCCATGTTCAGCATCCTGGAGATCCCGTGTCTCTGGCACAGCTGGTGGCACTGTAATAAACACTGCCACTAATAGCAGGTATTTGTGAGCCATGTTCTGTTCTCTGCAAAATGTTAATAGAGAAAAATCTGCAGCGCCATGCCAGGAAATCTTTTTATATCTTATTTCCAGAATATCCTAATATCAATTTATATCTGCAATTCAATTAACATTCTGGGAGAGGCAAATTAGCATCCCCGGGTCCCTCCGTTCTCAGCAAAGTAAGTTCCCATAAGGAGGGAAAGTCTGGCATGGCCTCTCTCAGTGTCCCAGAGTGGACCAGTGCAAGACCCCAAACACACAGAGATCCCCTAAAAAGCCAGGTGGAGGCTTCAGCCATGCCCTGAAACACTCTTTGTGTCACAGAACGGCACTTCCCCCTTCCTGACACTGCTGATGGGGTGTGTGACACTTCCCCTGCTAATCTGCCTGCTACTAAGTGCATTTTGTTTGAGCTCTTAATACAATCTATAGATTGTAAAATCTGAATCAAATCAGGTGATGTCACTCAGTTGTGCACATAAGCGCTGGATTTTATGCTCACAGAAGCAGCAGGATGCTGCAATTTTAATTTAAGTGGAACGAGGGAGCTGGTCTTAAAAGACAATCAGGGCCCTGTGGCAAAGAGGGCATGGCCTCGAGTTGCTCCAGGGAAGATTTAAGTTGGATAATGGGAAAAATTTCTTCACTGAAAGGGTGGTCAGGCATTGGAACAAGCTGCCCAGGGCAGGGGTGGAGTGACCATCCCTGGAAATGTGCAAAAGGAGACATGTTTTAGGTGTAGGCTTGGCCTTGTGGTTAATGGTTGAACACAATCAACTTAGAGGTATTTTCTAACAGTAATGGTTCTGTGATTCTATGGCCAGGGAACTTGTGTCTCTTAGTGTTTTGGAAACAACCAGCCTGGTAATTAGTGCCAGGAGAAAGGAAGGATTCTCATACCAATCCTACGGACCATTTCCCCCTTGGTGTCCCTGTTTGCAGCCAAAGCAGCAGAACTGGAGTTGGGAGAACACCCAGAAGGCACTACTGCAGGACTCTATGTTGCCTTGGAACAGGGACACATCTGCTCCAGGACACTCAGGTTTTATGTGGACAGGACCCAGCTCCTCCAGCATGGCCAGGGAGATGCTGGAACAGCCCACACAAGACCTGTGGGCTGCAGCGTTACAGCCCCTAGGCAGAGCAAACAACACCCTGACCTGCTGGAGAAGCAACTCAGCTCATGCCTGACCTTGGCTGGTGAGAGCAAAGCAGCTCATCCCTGTTTCACATTTCCCAGCTGTTGGGATTCCCGGGTACAGCCACATCCAGCACCACCTGCCAGGCTGGGTGAGATGAGCCAGCTGTCCACAAATTCAGATAAGTGCCTGAAACAACCCTGATTTCATGCTCCATGAGGTCAGGCCTAGAGGAAGAGGGAAGGTGGAGGGAACAGCATTCTCTTCCCCTTGGGTAGCCCAAACACACACAGGTTTGAGGCTGTTTGGGCCTGGCAGGGTGACCGGTGTGGTTCTGTCACTGCAGAGCCTGTGTTGCTTGCTCTGCCTGTCCTGCCCTCACCAACCCAGCCATGTGGAGAAGGACTTCCAGAAAATTACCTGCACTGCTGGGACATCCTTCTCTGCTCCTCCACCAACAGCAGGTTAGCTTCCCAAAGTCCACCCAAAGGCTCTCCCAGGAACTGCACAGATCATTTTAGGCACCAGCATGAAAACAAGCTGCTTAATTGCCTGTGAGGGTGGTGAGGCCCTGGCACAGGTTGCCCAGAGAAGCTGTGGCTGTCCCATCCCTGGAAGCGTCCAAGGCCAGGTTGGATGGGGCTTGGAGTAACCTGGGCTAGTGGAAGGTGTCCCTGTCCATGGCAGGGTGTTTGAACAAGATGAGCTTTAAAGTCCCTTCCAACCCCAGTTGTTCTGTGACACTGCAAGGGAAGATGGTGCAAAGCAGAGCCCGTGGCTGCAGGCAGTGCCTGGTGCAGGCAGGGCTGTGAGGGTGCCCCAGGGTGCAGCACTGGCAGCAGGCAGCGCTCAGGGCTGGCACTGTGTGTCGCTGCAGGCAGAGAATGGTGCCACAGGCAGCAACAGCAGCAGGGCAGGCACTTGAGGCAGCACAGGGCACAGGAGTGCAGAGCAGTGCAGGGCACTGCCAGCAGTGCACAAGGCAGGCAGGGCATGGGGGAAGTGGCATTTGGGCTAGGCAGGTGCAGACAGTGCCCAGTGTCACAGGCAGGGCAGGAGCAGGCAGCCCTAGGACTGCAGGCAGTGCCCCGTGCAGTGGGCAGGGCACACACCTGCCCATCGCTTGGAGGCCTCATCTCTCCCCTCCTGTGTCCTTGCTTCGGCCCCTCCACTTGTCTCATCCCCCAAACCAACCTCATTTGAAGCCCTTGCAGTGGCCACACTTTGCCCCAGGCCCCCAGTGCTGACCCTGGAGAGCTTCGAGCAGGGGCAAGCTCAGGAGCCTGAAAACTTGAGGCTGAAGTGGAGGCAACAGGAAACCCCCAGTTCTCCTCAATATCCCCCCCAGCACAGCCCCCTGCGGGCAGGGTGGGACCCTCTGCTCCACGGTTTGGGCAGAGGCAAAGCCCTCAGAAAGCAAAAACCTCCTCATGCAAGTCTCCTCAGCGTGCTGGCAGCATCCCGAGGAGAGCAAAGACATTACGTAGGAAAAGTACTTTCGAGAGCAGACAGTTCCATTTCCATAGTGAACAGCCCGACTTCCAAGTTTGTGTCCTGAAATAGCCCCGGGAGCCATTTACCAGCAGGATTGCACAGGAACCGCCCCCTTTGTCTAACACACTCCCTGGGTTCTTATCTGTATCCACGGGCAATAAATAACCAAGTGACACATCTGCAGGAGAGCACAGGGATGCCCTGGAAAACGCTGCCAACCCAGGAGCTGCCCGTGGCCCCTGGCACCCTCCTGCACGGGAGCTGTGTCCCACAGAGCCTGGCCACCCGTTAATAATCTGAGGGAACAACTCGCAAATTAATTCACCAAAATGATTTCCCAGCCAGCTCCGAGCTGAGTCAAGGATCTGCTGCAAGTGGTGACGAGGAAAAGGCAAATGCTGGGTAGAAATGGTTGCCAGCTATGGATCAAGGGAGGGGGCAATCTTGGCAGGAGTATCCCTGTGGCACCGCGGTGATCCTGCCGGAGCAGAGAGTGAGGAGCTTTGGAGTTCAAGCTCTGCCAGCCCTGCAGGAATGACCAAGGGCTGGCCCTGCCTTCCCACCATCACTGGTTACAGGGTTTATTCCCCCCCCGGGCAAAGGAAAGCAGCTGAGATCTCTTGAGCTGGGAGACGTTCATCCCATGCAAACAGGAAATAATGCTATTTAATTTGGAAGAGATGAATGGGCTGTGCAGCCATTCCTACTCACAGAGGGGCTGCAAAAATTAAAGCCAAAAGTGACTGTTAGAGACCACCTATTGCAACTTTTATCTGTCGTAAGTCTCACAGAAATGCTCTCTGCTGAGCCCAAAGACTGCAGTAAGGCTGGGTATTTCCATCCTGTCGGACCCAGCTGCCAGCAGACAGGGACCAGCAGGGCCTCTGGATGGGTTGGGATCCATCATGATCCCCCCAGGTGAGCCTGGCAAACCACACGCTCCAAGTGAGATGGAAACCCCTCAGGTCTCTGCCAGCACAAGGAGCAGATCCTGCCAGGTTTTGTGCTCCAGTAACAGACATCACTCAGGGCCAGTGGAGGCTCTCTGTCATAGGTGGAAGCAGAGTCCACCATGCTCCATCTCCAAGTGGGACAGGCCTGCAATAATTTGTAGAAAGGAAAAACCAGAAAGGCAGGACAAGTCTTTCTACAGATATAAACAGAAGCTCTGTTAAATGCAATCACTGCTCCAGGGCAGGAATTTCCCTCTTCTACTAGGATCAGGGTGGGAGGGAGATGCTCATCTTCCCTGGCCCTGGTCAGGCCACCTGTGGCACTGACACCTCTTCCTGTTCTCCATCACTCCCGTTTTCATTCCCAGCTCCTCCATTTCATTGCAACTTCCAATTGCTTCTGTGCAAGCGGGCACATGCCATGGCAAAGATCCTCCAGCTTTCTGTGTCGAGGATGAAGAGCTCCTTGACCTCGAGTCAAGGGTGTTTTTGAGCCCCCAGAAGACCTTTGTAGCTTTTCTTGCAGCCCCCTTTGTGCTCCTGCAAGCCCTGTGTGGGGCTGGCAGCAGAGCTGCTGCGCTGTTCCCGGAATAGCTTTTCCGACGCGTGTGAAGGATCTGGGTCACTCCTCACTCCTCGCTGTTCCCCTTTTGTAAGCGCCGTGTCAGGCGGAGGCACAGAATGACTCTGAAGCTGCTCTGAGTGATGCCTTGTGAGACAGAGCCTCTCATCCTGGGGAATGCATTTTCCAGGTCCTCAGGCATGGATTTGTGGATGCCTCCTCAAATGCAGTGGTTGGACTGGGGCTATTTAATGAGGGTTTGGCAGCACTAACCTGTCCTGCAAACCTTACTGTAGATTTTATGATTGTCATCCACATCTCTACTAACATGACCCCATAGCTCTGTCTTTCTAATTTGTGGTCCCAGCAGGAGCAGCACCTCTCCACACACTGGTGTTGGTCAGGAGCTGTGTCACAGAGCACAGCTGACGTTTAGCATTCCCAGTTTAGAGCATTTAATGATTTCCTTGCTGGTGCTGTTTCCTCCCTGATCTGTATTCAGGCTCCCCACCTCATGGTGCTGCCAAGGTGCCTGCTTAGAACTGCTCAGGCATGGCCTGGACCAGTGAGGGTGTTTTCACCATCCCCAGCCCCTCACAGCAAAGACCAGGAGTCTGTCCAGCCCGACCTATTTTTCATGCCAAAAGCCATTAATTAGGCTGTTTAGCCTGGCTGTTTAGCCAGGAACCCAATTATCCTTCCCACCATCTGATCTGGGTTTGTGGCTTCCTTTCTCCAATCATCACAGTTTTGTAAACCCTCAGTCCCTTGGGATTTTCCACATTTCTAAGGCTTGCTAAGTCTCTTGGTTCACAGCTCAGACAGCTTCCCAGCTGACTCCCTTGTGCATCCTGGCTTTAGGCTCTAAAATATTGAATGTCATTGAGCTTGCATCCTCCTCAGTGCAAAATGACTGATTTTCCAAGGAAAACCAGCTAAGCTAGAGCAGGATTTCACAGAATCACAGAACCATAGAATGGTTTGGGTTGGAAAGGACCTTAAAGACAACCTTGTTCCACTCCCCTGCCACTAGCCCAGGTTGCTCCAAACCCCATTCAGCCTGGCCTTGGACACTTCCAGGGATGGGGCAGCCACAGCTTCTCTGGGCAACCTGTGCCAGGGTCTCCCCACCCTCATAGCAGAGAATTTCTTCTTGATATCCAATCTAAACATACTCTCTTTCAGCTTGAAGCCATTCCCCCTTCTCCTGTCACAAAGAAAAGATGAATACAACCCTCAGTCACGTGTGGACTCTACATTCTTGTTTGTTGATTATGCATTCTGTCAATTAGCATAAAATAATTAATATTATTTTGCATTCTAAAGGGTTGTTCTGTTCTGAAGGGACTAGAAAGGTGTCACATTCACTAGAGGGTGAGTCCAGCCAGCAGACAATGACTCTGTTGTTCTAAAGGAACTGCAAGCTATTTGTTGTATTTTTTGGAGGGCAGAATTTAGTCAGAAAAACTGAATGGAGATGGGGAGTGCCTGGAGAAACTTTTTTTCAGATACTTGAAATGGTCATGACATTGTAAGGAGAGTGACAGTTGGAATCTGTCCTATTTCACTGGAAAAGGAAGGGAAAAAATAGTAAATTGATGATCCCAAATTGACATGTATGTGTTGAAGAGCAGTAAGGGCAAACAAATAGCAAGACATATAAATGATAATATTTTGTATTGATCAGTGAGTCCAAGATGACCCTGAATCTAAGCAATGCCAGAAATTCGATGGGTGATTTGAGAAAAGATGACTCAAACTGAATCAATAACTTGAGCTGTTTCCTCTGTCCAAGAGTTTATTATGATTCTGAAAAATCTCTTGCTTAAAATTTTTTACAATAATTTGAGAAGCTGAGCAGATGCTGTGTTGGGGGAAAATGGCAAAAAGGAAAGAAGGGAGAAAGTGCAAAGGGAGAACTGAACATGAGAATGTTCCTATTAAATTACATTAAATACCTCAGTTGATTTCAAAGTTTGGGTGGGGGTGGAAAGGTCAAAAACCTGAAAATGTTCCTCCAGCTCTGACCTGCGTGGTGCTGCCCCTGCGTGCCAGGCGTGGTGGGACAGGACTTAGAGGTGCGATTTACAGTCTCCCACATGCTGTGGGAAGGATGCCTCCGCTCTCTTGGCACCGGCCCAGAGCAGCGAGCAGCTCGTTCCTGTCCTGCTGCTCCGTCCCCGCGGGGCCGCGGCTCAGCCCCTGCCCCTTCCCGAGCCCCTGGCTCGCCCCTCGCCGCTGGCTGGGAGCCCACCAGCAGCCACGGCACTAATGACCCATCGCAGCAGCTCCTCGTATCCTGGGGAACAGCGTTTCTTTCCAGCACGTGGATCAAAGAGGGCTCTTGAGTCGTGAATCCCTACGGGAGGATGAGGGGTCGGCGCAGATTAAGACGTGCAGTAATTTGTGAAGGGTATGAACAGAAGAAACGAGCTATTAGAGGAAGGATTCGTGGCTGGCAGGATCAAAGAGCATCAGTAGGAAATGTTTAGAAGACGCTGGGAACAAAGGGAATTCAAACCCATATGGGTCTATTAATAGACACACAAAATTTATTAACAGCAGCAACAAATCAAGTGTTCAATAACTTCCTAAATACTGCCTTTGGAGAGAACACGGATCTTTTTCATAAGGCTGATGAAGGACTTGCAGGACTGTTATTAGCCAAGAACTTTAAACAATATACACTGAAAATAAACTGATTTTTTTACACCTAAACCTGGATAACCCAAACAGAAGCATCCTTAAACTGTTGACAGAAGAATATAGCAGGCTTTGGAAATACCAGTCAACTGCTGAGTCAGCCTGAAATCAGATAATTATGGGTTGTATGTTGGTATTAAATAATAATTATATAATCATTTCATATTAGAATAACAGAAATATGATAAATATGTACCCAAGCTTGACGGGCACTAATGGCAAAGGAGGGGTGGGATCAAGAAAGCAGCAACTCTGGGAAGAAGTTCAGGGTGAGCAAAGCAGATCTGAACTGCAAGAGGGATTCTTTACAGAGGGGTTTTAGCTTAAATTTGGGGGCATTTACTGACGGAAAAGGGTGTGTTGAACCAGGCAGGGGAGGGGAGGGGGGTGAGCCCTGGACATGGCACGGTGACACCTTGGCACTTTGCACCCAGACTTGGTGTCCACCTGGCATGTGGAAAAGACAGAAACAGTTGAAAGGAGTCATGAGAAATAGAAGGAGAGACGTGTTATAATGAGAAAATGTGTTCGTTTGCCTCACAAGGAGGTGGAAGGGGGGCTCATATGGGTTTGCAGTGGGCAGCCTTCACACAGTGGATCACTCTGCAATTGTGATTGCTCGTTTGAGGCACGAGGCCAGGCAATTTCCCACTACCAAAATTCACTGCATTGGTATTCACAAAGGTGATTTTTTAGGCCACGAAATCTTCACTGCAAAAATAGACTCTCTGGGGCAGACAGACCCTGGTAAATTCAACAGCTGGTCTCAGTATGAGACTGCTTTGGGAAAGGAAACGTATGGGAGGTCCTGCAAGGTGATCTGCTGCTTGTCGGGGCTTTAATCTCTGTAAATAACCTTTCAAGGAATGGGGAAAAGACTCCCATGTCCCATCTCCAAGGGAGATGTCAGGTCGAAGAGCATATGGATGAGAGAGGCAGGAATACTGGGTGCACATGTTCCTCTAGATCTTCCTGATGCCCTATTACTCACCTTTTTATTAAGTATCAGATTTAGGATAAGAAAGTCACAGACCAGGGGACATTAGGCTTTTTCTTTTTCTTTTTCTTTTTCTTTTTCTTTCTTTCTTTCTTTCTTTCTTTCTTTCTTTCTTTCTTTCTTTCTTTCTTTCTTTCTTTCTTTCTTTCTTTCTTTCTTTTTCTTTCTTTCTTTCTTTCTTTCTTTCTGTCTTTTCTTTCTTTCTTCTTTTTCTTTCTTTTTCTTTCTTTCTTCTTTTTCTTTCTTTTTCTTTCTTTCTTTCTTTCTTTCTTTTCTTTCTTTCTTTTTTTCTTTCTTTCTTTCTTTCTTTCTTTCTTTCTTTCTTTCTTTCTTTCTTTCTTTCTTTCTTTCTTTCAAGCAGAATATGGTTTATATTTATGTCATCCATGCCAGACTAAGCATCAATTTGTGGCAGAAAACACAGTTCATCAATGGGAACATTGCAAATAGTGGGAATCAGCCTACGAGGGCGTTTGCAGGCGATAACGTGGGAGGCAGAGGGAGGGCAGAAGGACAGCCCAGGAGGTTTTCTTCCCAGTCACTGCTTTATATTCCCCTGCCTTATATTCTCTCCTTCTGTGGGCACTGGGTACCGGTGCCCCTTTGAGGCTGTTCCCTCCCAGCCATCCACCACCCCGGCACTCTCTGAGAGCTGGCCCAAACCAGGCTGCAAATGCGCTGAGCTCTTCTGGCAACACTTCAGAATAAATGGCAAACCATTTCTGCAGCTCGTTTCCATTGTAGTATTAATCAAACTGAATTCCTGTGGTGCTCATATGGATGTCATATGTAAATCCCTCTGAACTCGGCTGCTGCTCATTCCAAATTAAAGTCAATGAAGAAATTTTGCTCCTGCCTCCATCTTGCAGCTCTGAGTTCTTGTGCATTTATTCCATTCATGAAATCCTGATTATTGTGGAAATGAGGAAATACCAGAGTTGATGAAACCCATGAAGAGCATTGGTAATACTTGTGAATTCATATAGAAGGTGCTCAGATGCCAGGTTGAGGGGCAGCACCATGAAGGAAGCAAACACACCTCCGTGTCCTACCATAACTGTGTGCTCCACATCTTAAAACAGAGTGCACAGTCCTCACCAGAATTTCCAACTGTCCATTTCTCAGTGTGAATATTTTAGGAACAAAAGGTTTTCCAGGCCAGTGCTGGTCCACGGCATGGTCAGTGCCACCGTTCAGAAGACATGAGAAGCCTCCAAACAGCAGCTCTGGAACAGCTCTGTTTGATGAACTATGCCCCTTTTTTTGGGGGGGGAAGGGAAGAAAGAGGTAAATACGGGTTTATTTTGCTCTGAGAGTATTGATTCCTTTTTATTCCCCTGAGAAGGGGGTTGAAGACCTCTGGACTAGTTGTTGTACCCCAGAAGTCAGCTGCTGGTCAGGCAGAAGCTTATTTGGCTTTGGGCAGGACCTTCAGCCTTACAGAGGCTGAACCAAGTTCAGCACCTGAACCAGGCCAGTGTGAGCACCTCTGTGGTGTCTCTTGTCTTCAGCAGACAGAGTCCAGCCACGAGATCCAGTCCCTTGGGAATCCTGCAGCCTTCAGCCCAACACAGCCACGGCATTCACTCCTCTGAAGGGAAGCACAGGAGGAAGCACAGGAGCACAGGAATGGGCTGAGGTGGTTCCAGCCCTTCCTGAAGACCTGGGCAGTGGTGGGAAGGTCCCCCATCTCGATGAACCCCAGAGCTCTCGCTCACCCTGTGCTCCCTGGCCGGCCCCAGTGCGGGTTCCCAGCCAGGACCGGGAGGTTGCACAGATTTGGCAGCAGGCAGGGAACAGCTGAATCCTGGCTCTGCCTTCCCTCCATCACAGGTAACAAAGCCACTCACTGCAGGAAGCCCCCAAACACAGCAGGGCTTTCTAGGAACAACCTTTCCAGACTCCATTAAGCCCTGTCCACACTAGCAATGTTTCCTTCTGATCTTCTGCCTCAGTTTTGACCTAAACCACTCAAGTTTCCATGTAATCTCCCAGCACAAGAAATCACTCAGGGAGAGACTCCAACGTTAGCCATGTCACTATAAGTACTTTGGAAATGGTTCAGATGCTTTCTCCCTGAGAAGACTTGTCACATGCCTGTGTCACTCCAAGGGTATGTAGGAAAATATATAGGAAAATATACTAGGAAAAAATTCTTCCCTGTGAGGGTGGGAAGGCCCTGGCACAGGTTGCCCAGAGAAGCTGTGGATGTCCATCCCTGGAAGTGTCCAAGGCCAGGTTGGATGGAGCTCTGAGTAACCTGGGCAAGTGGAAGGTGTCCCTGTCCATGGCAGGGGGTGGAACTGGCTGGTCTTTGAGGTCCCTTCCAACAGAAACCATTCTGTGATTCTGTGAAGCCTCCAATGTCCCAGTGAAATACCCAGGTCATGAGAAGTCACTGCTGCCGCCAGAGGTCCTTTAGATCCACTGACCACTCAGATGAGCAGCTTTTAGATGTGAACTGAATCTCGAGAACACAAGAATTTTGTTGGTTTTTTTTTCTCTGGGCAATCCAAGGAGCAGAGAGAGGATGTGAGAGCAAAGGTGGCCCTTGCAGTAGCCACGTGTCACACAGAACCACCAATCGTTTGGGTTGGAAAAGCCCTCTAAGATCTAGTCCAACCATTCACCCAGTGCTGCCAAGGCCACCACTAACCCATGTCCCAAGTGCCACATCTACACATCAGACTCCACCACTGCTCTGGGCAGCCTGTGCCAGGGATTGACAACCCTTTCCATGAAGAAATTTTTCACAGTATCCAATCTAAACCTCCCCTGGCACAACTTGAGGCCACTTCCTCTTGTTCTATCGCTTGTTACCTGGGAGTTCCCAAGATAAGGGGTGACAGGGAATGGTTTTCAGGTACCAGTTGCAGGCTCTGGTTGCTCTACATCACAGAGAAGTCTCTGGTCAGGAGATACCACCAAGGTCCGTGGGTGCTCATGGGGTCAGCTTGCACAGGGGTCTGTCTGGATGGTGCGTGAAGGTAATGAGGTACAACAGTGGCACAAGGGATCCTCTTAGCTGGGAGTCACAGGGGTCTTACTTTGCCTGGGGGGAATTTAGGGACACTAAATTCCAAATAGTCCCCAAATACATGTGTACACCTGTGGTTTCTCTAGCTGGGACGGTGCTGTGGTGAGAGGCCCTGCCCAGTACCGGAGGAAAGGGAATATTGGGGGTTGCCTGTCCCCAGGACCTGGCTGTGCTGTGTGGGGCCTCGCTGTCTCCAGTGGGGCTCCAGACATGGATGGACATCACTCTGCAGTACCCAGGGGGTCTCTGATGGGCACAGAGGGTCCATCCCCAGACTGAGGGTCACAGTGGGGCTCTGCCCTATGCCCAGAGGGTCCTGGGCAGTCACTGGGGCACCATTCTGGGTGTGTAGATCATGGTGGGGGTCTGCCCCGTGCCCCTGTGTCCTGGGTGGGTGTCCTGGGTGGGCATGGGGGGCCCATCCTGAGGCTGGGGCTCACGGAGGGTCTGTCCTGCGCCAGCGGTGCTGGGATGGCACAGGGGTGTCTGTCCCCAGGCTGGGGCTCACGGTGGGGTCCAAAGGGTCCTGAGTTGGCACCGTGGGGCTGTTCCCAGGCTGGAGATCACGGTGGGGGTCTGCCCCGCCCTAGAGGGGCCCTTGTGGGCACACGGGGGTCCCTTCCCCACAGGGAAGACACTGAGGGTCTGCCCCGTGCCCGGAGTGAGCACGGCGGTCTGTCCCCGAGGGAGGACAGTCCGGAGTCGGCAGCGACGGTCGGGGGGAATTTGTGAGGGCCGAGCCAACCTTGAGCCGGGCCGAGCCGAGCCCGAACCCAGCCGGCCGCTCGGCCCCCCATCCCCGCTGTCCCCGGAGCCGCCTCCGCGGCCGGGGCCGGGCCGGCTGTCCGGTCCCTCCTCCCGCCTCCCCCCGCTCCCTCCCCGCCTCCCTGCGCAGCGCGAACATGGCGGCGGCGGCGGCGGCGAGGACTGAAGGACGAGGGACTGAGCAGCGCCAGCGCTTCGGCGGGCCCGCGCAGGTGACGGGGGCGGCTCGGCCCGGAACCCGCCGGAAGGCGCGACGGCGGCGGGCGAAGGGTCGGGCCTCGGCCGGCCCGGATCCCTCCCTCCTGTCAGCGCGCCCGCCGCCTCCGCCGGTGCCCGGCCGGGGGCGGCTGTCACCGCCCGCCACCTGCTTGGGGACCGCCCGGCCGGCCCCCCCGGCGAGGCAGCGCCCGGCGGGCCCCCCGGCCCGCGCTGCCCGGCCGGGGCTGTTTGGCCCGCGGTGAAGCCGCTTCCAGGGCTTTGTTACTCTGCCGGGTGTCCCCGGGCAGGGCCTGGGGCAGCCGTGGTGCCGCCTCGCCCCGAGGCCTCGGAGCGGTGCCTGGCCCGGCCGGAGCCTCCCCCGGGCCCCGGCGCCGTTCAGTGTTGGCCGGACGCTCCCGGCAGGAAGGGGGAAGCGGGACGAGCTGCCGGGGATTTGCGGGGGGTGGCCCCCGCCTGCGGGCTGTGCCCGGGGGGTTTGTGCCCTTCCTCCCCGTCGAGCCCTGCGGGCTCAGTGACACCGTCCTGTGACCCCGGGGGTGTGGGGATGGACCCCGGTGCTCCGAGCGGGACCCCCGCGGAATCCTGCAGCTGGAGGTGTCGGGGTGACCCCCGGGACCTGCCGGAGAAACCCCATAGCCACCATCCCGGGGGAAAATCTGCGCCTCCTTCACAGCCCCCCCGAGCCGGGTGCTGGGGTAGAGCTGGGAGTGAGACAACATTCGAGCGTTTCGTGCACAGTTGAGATGTTTAAAAATAACCCCCGTGTCGGCTGGCTCCTGCCGCGCAGGTTTAATCCGCAGGCTCTTTGAAGCTCCCGTGTGAAACTGTGGCAGCAGTTTGGATGACTGAAGGCAGAGCTGGCAAATCCAAACAGGCGACCCGAGTTTGGGATGCACTGAGCAGCTTGGCTCCCTCGGGCCTTGGGTGGTTTGGGTTCAGCGGCTGACTATGAAACTAATTATTTCCATGGGGAAAGTCAGGGTATGGAGACCCAGGTCCGGGGTCCCGGCTTTGGTTTTTTGGCTGAGTTTCTGTTTACTGTTTTTGTTTATAGTAAACAGCGTGCACTGAGTGGCTGGGAACAGCCATGTGGTCGCTGCTCTTCGCAGCCAGTAATATTGGGGGAAGATGTTCTCCCACCTCGGTTCAACGCCTGAGCAACGGTGTGGGCTGGGCTGGGCCTCCTCCTCCTCTTGCCTTCCTCTCCTTACCCTCACACTTCTGCTGGCCAGGCTGTGCTGTCCCCATGCACTTGCTAGGAATATTTGGGGTATGGGATGGTGCTTCATCCCAGGCACTGTCTTGTGCTTGGTGTTTATATGGGGAATAAAACTGGGCTCGTGGGGGGCTCAGCTTGGGTCAAGCTGCTGTGGGCTGCAGCCCTGCAGGGCCTCCATGTGCCAGCGGGTAGTTCAGGATCTGCCCAGTAGATGGTATGAAAATGCAGATGGAAATCAGGGAGTCCTGTACAAAAGGGCAGAAGGGAAATGCAGGTATTTCTGTGTTATTTAAAGGATTTATTTAGTTAAGGGTTCGAGCCTGTTTTGTTTGAGAGAGATATGCTGCACCTTGATCCTCCTGGTTTGGTATTTGCATCTCAGCAAGTGACAGTTCTGCACCTTGATAATCTGCTTTTCAGTCAAATATTTGGTATGAAATAAATCAGGTGATTAGCTAATTAAAAGAAAGCAAATGCAGACTTTAGAACAGGAGGCCCAGTGGCACCCCCTGCAAGTGCTGAGCCTGTGGCCCTGCTTTTCCTGTGCCTAAAATTTTTATAAAGTTTAGCTCTTGGCGCACTTCTCTAGAAACTTAATGAATTTTGCAGGACAATTAGGTGTCTTCAAGTGAAAGATGCTGTTGGGGTATGAAATGATGATGTTATTCATCAAGTAGCTGTGCTTCAGTCTAGGGTGAGAGTGCTCCGAGAGCTGTGTCCCTGCCCTATGTCTAATTTAAAGCAATCTCTGAAACTTTGTTTCATGGCTTCAGACACAGAGGACCTGCAGAGATGTCCTCATTTTTCCCAGCACTGACTAAGGTCAGGTACACAAGTCTAAACCCTTCTCAAGTAATGGTTCTTCTTCTAAGGCTCTTCCTGCTGGTAATTCCACATCCTGTGCAGGTGATGTATGCCAACACTTGGGCCTCCTCACCATTAGAGAGGGTTTTTGGGGTGTTTAATCTAAATCTTTGTCACTTTAAACCTCTTCCTTCTCTGAGCTCCAGAGCACGTGGAGAACACTCTACATCCCTCCATCCCTCCACTCCCTACATCTCTGCAGTTCAATTTGAAGCATTTGAAGACTTTGTCTTCTCTTCCTGAGCTGACCAAGCTCTGTTTCTCTGCTCTTTTCACATGGGCCTGTCTGCCCAGCTGATCTCTGCCCCTCGCTGGGCTCTGCTTCCATCCACACTTTGCCTAAAGCGCCGTGGTCAGTCGGGGCAGGACTGTGTCAGTGGGGCTTCTGCAGAGCAGTTGTAATAATGGGCCCAAATGATGCCATTTTGGGTATGTCTGAGTACTGTTGTGTGAAAAGGAATGCAGATCACATGTTTGCAGATTTGCAGGTTGGACTGTGTGTTTGTGACAGAGGACTTTGCATGCTCCTGAGCTCCTGTCTGCTCCTGGAGCAGTGTGCTGGTGACCCGGGCTCTGAGCTGGGCTGAGTTAGTTGGGGCTCTTGAATAGTAATGTTTGCATGTAGCCCCCAGTCGTTTTTCCTTTTCTTTTTCTTGCCTACAACTGAAAGTCAGTTTGCAGTGACACAAACAGATTTGGAGTCATTTATGCCTCCGTTTATGTTTGAAAAGTTTCCTAACAAGGAGGGGTCCCTGAGAAATGAGGCAAGATGCACTGACACACCACCTCTGGCAGATTTAGATGCTGTGATACACGGTTTGCAGTCTGCAGGGTTCACTCAGACACCTACCAAATGTCTCTGCCTCTGTAGCAGGGGTTTAAGCAGAGTTTGTGTCTGTGCTGCTCTCACTGGGCAGAGTTTCACGCTTTTATGCAGACTCATCCTGAGCAAAAAAATCAAGAATTTGGCTGAGAACTGAAGGAAAAGATGAACGTCCGTTTTGCTGCCTCGGCTGTTTGCGTGGCAGCCGCGTCCAACAGGCCAGATGGACGGGTGATGTCTGAGCTGCGGCAGAGAAGCCGAAAGCACTTGGCTTCCTGAGGGCTGGGAAGTCACCCCTGCAGCTCTAGGGTCTGGTTAGTGTCATCACTGGAGTAAGGAACTAAGAGCAGAGCAGAATCGATGTGGCCATTACCAACACAAGGCAGCTGGCATGGCAGTTCAGGGCAGGACTGGTTTTTCCCTGGGACAAGCTTGTGCTTCTGAAATACATCCTTCCCCTCTCCATTTCTTGGTCAGAAGTTTTTTTTGTACATGTTGTAAATGGAATGGTGTTAGCACAGTCAGTAGCAGAACTCCTGGAGGTGCCTCCTGCCAGCCTATGCGCCCTGAGTTACCCAGGTTCAGTGAGCTCTGAGTTACCCAGCTTCAGTGAGCTCTGAGTTACCCAGCTTCAGTGAGCTCTGAGTTACCCAGCTTCAGTGAGCTCTGAGTTACCCAGCTTCAGTGAGCTTGTTTTCCAGACTGACAGTGTGAACAGTCCAGAAACCTCCCTGTGGCTCAGGTTTGTTTTCAGCAGCGGAAACTGTAGAAAGAGATGCCAGTGGAAATTTGTGAAGCTCAATCTTTGCCCATTGAGTTTCATGCTATTCCTCCCCTCTCCTGGCCCTTCCAGGGTTTCACTGGACACTGTGCCAGGTCCTTTCTCCTGGATGTTGTGACAAGTTCAGTTCACCCCTTGTTCGGTTCACCCCTTGCTGGAGTGACACATACTGCAGTTTGCTTGGGGGTGAGGGGAATAGGTGCACCTTCTGATCTCCCCAGAATGCTGTTGATGCGTGACTCCAGGGAAGTGTCCTGCTGGGAAAAGTGGGATTTGTGCCTGGGGGGACCTGGAGGATGCTTGTGTGGAGTTCAGTGTTGGCAGAGGCTGCACAGGGCGAAGCCCGGCGTTTCTCCACCGAGTGAGCCACGGTCCCTTTGGCTGCTGCTTGCAGTCACCCCACTGTCACCCACCTGGACAAGGCAGCGCTGGAACGCCTCTCCGTGCCATGGCCACACCTTATCCCTGCTCCTGGCCCTCTCTCCCTTCCCGTTTGGAGCAGCCTCTGCCTTCTTCCCCACGCCGAGCCCTGTCCCCCCACGCTGGCAGTGCTGGGAGCTAGGGGCTGTGTGAGCAGCGAGTGGGGGGACAGCTGGTGTTCCCCCTGCTCCTCCCGGCTGTGGGAGCCTCCCTGCCTGCCCTGGCTGTGTCCCTGCCTTTGCCTTTCCTGCCCAGGTGGCACCCATAAGGGAGAAGAAACTTCTGCTTTCTCCACGTTAGTTAAGCGAAGGCACGAAGAGCAGGCAGAAGAGCTGATGGAGTCAGGACTGCAGAGGAAGTTGTACCAATTCCACTTTCTAAAAATAAGTCCAGTGACTGCTCCCACAGCCCGGAGACTGCTGCTCCCTGCATGCTGGCTGTGGTTGCTTTGGGTTTTTTTTTCTTGTTCCAACAAATCTTAAAAAAGATGCTGCAGTCCATCAAAATAGTGCAGTGGCTGTGTGATCAGAGAGGTGCTTATGGAGAAAGTCTTGTGGTTTCAGTGTTTCTAGAAGTGACCTTGAAGGATCACCTACATGTAGTGTTTCCTAGAAGCTTGTCTAAACTCTTCTTAAAGATTTTCAATGATGATGATTCTGACTTTTCCATCAGCAATCCATTCCAGTGCCTGACTATTCTGAGATTAAGAAGCTTTGCTTGATTTCAGGCCGGTATTGCTGCACTTTAACCCCATCATTTCAACATTTCACCTTCTCTTTGGCAGGCTAACAAAGAGAAGAAAAATTCTGTAAATGTAAAAGCAGTCATTGTGCAGGGTTTGATCTTCCTCTCTGCCTTTCCCTTCTGTGCTCAGAGAGCATCTGCTGGCTCTCGGGCACTGCTGTGGATTTAATGACACGTGTGGCAGCTGGGCAGCCCCAGCCCCAGATCTGTGTGTTGTGTTGGCCATGACTAACAGTCCTGCATCTGTGCTGATGTCACGGAAAATGCGGCGCATGAGGTGACATGGGTTTTATTAAAATTGTATATCACAAATTCCCCAGTTGTCTTATACTTCTGTACCAAAATGCATGTCTTGAACATTTAAAGAGTTTTAGTTAGTGATACATTTTATGAAGATGTCATTAAAAGTCATTAGTCATTAACAGTCATTAAAAACCGTTAGTTCAAAATGTTGTTGCCCAGAGAAGCTGTGGCTGCCCCATCCCTGGAAGTGTCCAAGGCCAGGTTGGACGGGGCTTGGAGCAACCTGGGCTAGTGGAAGGTGTCCCTGCCCATGGCCGGGCTGCAATGGAAGGGGCTTTAAGGTCCCTTCCATCCCAGGCCCTTCAGTGATTCTGTGTGTGCACACACCAGCTCTCCAGACCTGTGGCACTGGTGAGAGGTACCTGGCAGTGTCAAACTCCCTGCTTTTCTCTGGCTGCAAGCCCAGGGTGAGGCAGCCCTGACCCAGGAGCTGGGATGCTGCATTTGGGCTGGCATGAGTCCCACTCAAATTTTCTGGTGTCTGGGGAGCTTGTGCCTGCCTTCAAAAAGGCCATGGAGACATCCTCCTCATCAAGTGGTGTCCTAAGTTATTAGTCACACTCTTCAAGGAAATAACTCTTGAGGCAGTATGGCATCAGTGAAAAGTATTTTCAGGTGGGATCTCTGTTAGAGTGTCAGCTTCGGGTAGAGAACTGAGACTTGCTGATGTAGTGAAGGGCCACCAGCCATGAAATGTTGTGATTGTTGTTAGTTTACATCTGTGTTGGAAGTGGTTCCTAGTTCAGTAACTGGATAGTACATGGTTCCCATGTTGTTCCCTAGGTGATGGAAATTTAAATCTTTCGAGTTTTGGTGCTTAGCACGTCCTTGTGTGCAATAAAATGTTGATTTTTTTCTGTAGCAGAGTCCCTGCTGTGCCTGATGTTATGTCCAGTTGACACCATCCAGAGGATATTATCACTGACTGGCAGCAGGTATCAGCTCTATCCAGCGAGGCCACCACCTTGGTGCTTACCTGGAGCCCTTGACTCCTACCTCCAGGGCAATAACCCCTGGCAGCTGGCCCATCTCCTGGCTGCTCCCGTGCCTCCAGAGGGGAAGTGCACATTGTCATTTCCACAGCCCCAGCCTGGAGGAGTTTGGGTGGCTGTATCCACATGTCCCCAGCATGGCAGGAGGTAGTGGCTCCCTTGGCAGTGAATTGCTGTGCCTGGAGAGAGCAGGAGGAACTGCTTCCACTTGGGCATTGTCCAAGCCCTGCACTGTAGATCTGGGCTGTTGTTCCAGCATTACAGTGAGGCTAAGGGATGGCTTTGGAATCTTGGCTCCTTGTCCATCACCCTGAGCTTTGATCTCATCTGGTCCAGTGCTGGCAGAGTCTCCAGTTGTGTGTGTGGCAGTGTCTGTTCAGTGTTATCCTCTGCCTGCCCAGAGGACTCGGAGTGTTCCATGGCTGCTCAGTTATTTCATATCATTGTCAGCTGGAAAATCTGTAAATGCCCTGTGATATTTTATGGCTTTATAAGCTGTACAAAATGTCCAGCAGGTACTTGAATGTCGAGCAGATACAGTCTGTAAGAGGGCCTTGTTTTCATTAGCTCGTTGGCAGACACTGAACATACTTGCAGAGCTGCAGGATGGACTTTTGGTTGCTTGTGGTCATGGTTTGTTGTTTTTTTTTATTGGCATCTACTGTGTGTTGTACAGAAAACAGTAAAGGGCCTCAAAATATACTTTTTAGTTGTCCAAACTCTTGGCCCTTCAGGAATGTAAAGCAGCCTAACAACTTTTTCTTTCCATAATTAACAGCCATCTGTTCAGGGTTTCCTGCAGGAACTGGCTAGTGATTTTTCCTCTCTGGGAGTAATTCTCCTGAGATAATATTTCTGTGTACTGCTAGATTGTTCTTTCTTTTCTTATTAAAATTGACTGAAATTTTGATGGGCACTTGTTAGAATTTCTCTATATCAAGACTTTACACCCTGTAAAGGATCTTTCACCTATTTCAGTAGATACACAGTTTTGGCTCCTGGGATTTTAGCTCCTTAAGTCATAGACGAGACCAGAGTTATACACAGGATAAAAATAGCAAGCAGTAATTAATACCCATCCTCAGTGAGCCTGGTTTCTCTTGACATGTTGCACTGCTGCAATTTCCTTTCCTTTTCCTAAGAAACAGACAAATTAATATCTCTCTACATGAGTGAGAAAATAAAACAAAGATGCTTGTTTCCTGCCCTGACACGCCATTCCCTTGGGGTACAGTGAGTTTCTGGGAGCTGTTCTCCCGGGCAGCCCTTTGCCTTGGCAGGCTGCTGCTGGGCCAGAGCGGGCCAGCACCAGGAGGAATGGCACAGCCTCTCCCTTCACCCTCCCTGATGTCCCTCTTTCTCCCTGTGAGGGCTGGATTATCTCTGTCTCGGTGCTCCAAGTAGCAGAGACCGACTCCTCTTCAGCTCTAGCAGAGGTAAATAAAGGTTTTGTGGCTCTGCTCCATACCCTGAGGGTTTGGATATTTTATCTTTCTCATTTCTTTAGCAGATGGGGCAGATCAGTAGGAACTGTTTCTCATCTGTCCTCCGTTTGCACAAGAAGAATCAGTTACTGGGAGTGCTGGAGGGGAGAGCTTGACTGTGAGTCTGGCTCTGCTGCTTGGCAGGGAGACCCTGCGTTTTGTCACTAAGGATAGATTTATATATATATATATATATACACACTAAAGGGATCATTTTACCTTGCCTTCTCTGAGAGAGCAGGTTCAGGAGGGCAGAGAGAGTTGTATTTGGAAGGTTTGGGAAGGTTGGCTGTGTGGCTGTTCAGTCAGGGACAGTGGTTTGTATATGGATCTGTGAAGAATTCAGCCTTGAGTGTGACTGAAGTCGTGGGGCCCCCACTCCTTGTCAGTAGGGACGTGCTTGTGTTGGTGCTGGATCCCAGGAAGTTAAGAAATACTTAACTCCAGGGAAGGTTGTTCCTTTGTGCTGGATGAGGGAAGAGAGCACCTTGCACACTCCAGTAACACGCTCAGTGATTGCTTTGATGCCATCAGAGGCTTCAGGATGACAGTTTTCATCCAGTGTATTTTCCCAAGGGACGTTGCTAAGCATTCCATTTAATTGTTAGGATTGGTTATAGAAGGAAAGCAGAAGGAAAATGTAATTGTAGGTGTATGTAATGATCATCATCCCCCACATCTCAATATTTAGCTCATTAGAGAGTGGTGATTTCGTCCCTCACCTTTTCCTCAGGGCTGGTTTGCTCTCCTCTGCTCCTGGAGCTCTCATCTCCCTTCCTGCCGTTTCAGTGGAAACCTTTGCCTCCATGTGTCTGTCCCTGAGGATCATCCTCCTCCCCTGTGCTTGTGAGGTACAGGGTATTGTAAGGGACTGGGTCATCTCCTTCCCGTCTCTTTCCAAGGTTTTCCTCATTTACATTTCTGTTTTGTCCCCTAATTACCATCCCTTTGGTTTTTTATTCCCCCTCAAGCTGCCTTTCCTTGCTTATGGTCTCCTGAGGATGTTCTGCTGAAACTGTGTCAAACTGACATTACTAGAAATAGTTAATGCAAAATCTTCTTTGAGGAGTTCTCACATCCTGCTTGCAGCATCGATGTTCACTCTGTCCTGACATTTCCAATAGAGACACGACTGGAAGTCAGAGCCCTTTCTGGATTGCCTCCTGTTTCCCCTTACTAGGGAATACATTGTCCTGGCATTTAGTTGTATTTATTTCATTAGTTAATATTACAAACCATGTATATATTTATCCACCTGATCCTCCCCTCCCGTATCTTTCATCCCATAAAGAACTTTTTTTTAATAAGATACAGTCCAGTAGAGAATTAAGTATAAGGTTAATTAAACATTTTTTTATATAGATATATATACTGGATGTTGACCTGTGCAGCATTTCCACACTGGAGCCCATTCTGGGGCCACATCCATCACATGTGTAACTGCTGTCTGGGAAAGCAGCCATGGTTGTCTGTGGGAGGGGGGCTCTACTGGCCTGTCTGGTGGTGATATGGAAACCATGCACTGGTTTTTAATGTACTCCTGTTTAAATTCTTATTTAAAGACTTTGAAGCATCCTATTGTGTGCTTTTGTGTGGGGTGACTTTGTAACTGCCACAGGCAGAATCCCATTTCAAGGTCCCCTGTAAGCCATCTGCTTTCAGTAATAGCTCTTGGCTTTGGCTTGGGGCTCAGTGCACACTGAAACAGCCCCATTGCTGCAAAACTTCCTTTACTACCTGCAGCAGTTTGGCCTCCCTGCTGTGCCCCCTGGGCTGGGTGTCCCCTTGGGGGGCTCTGCATCACACCCTGCCCTCGGTGGGCACCCTCCAGCTTGTCCCTGGGCAGTGGGGGAGGCATGACCCAGCCCAGAGGTGTGTGGGGTGCACCATATTCCACACCTCTCCATGTTCCTGGGATTGCCATGAAAAGAAACCCAGCTATGTGCAGAACTGGCCTGTGGCCTGGCCCCTGGTCATCAGGGGATGGTCAGAACAGGCTGGAATCAGGCTACAGAGTGGCCCGTGCATGATAATCTCCTCTGCTTCCAGGTGTCCTCAGTGGATGTTGGGTGCAGTGCCATGCCACTCTGTAACCCAGGCCATTGCTCTTCTAGAAGCAGGAGACTTGAACTTTTAGCTGTGTGAGTCGTGCTGACACCAAATAGCTGAGACACAGATGGTTCAGTGGCAGAAACAGCAGCCTAAGGCACACAGACTGACTTGCTTGCTTTGGCATGTTCTTACCATATGGCACTGAAGTCCTGTTCTATATGGAACAGGAGCCTCAGCTGCCCAAAAAGCCAGTCCTCCCTGTTGGGTGCTGTTGCAGTGCATCTGGGAGAGCTCCACTGAGGTACAGTGGTGGTGCAGGTCAGAAATGTCTCTGCGTAACACCCAGAAACAGAGACCTGCCGCTTTTCCCTAAGCTTGTGCAGAGCAGTTTTGGACAGCCGTGGTGCTGGTGGCCTCGTTTACGTGGGGATGTGGGACACAGACATTGCTCACCCAGGGGAAGAACAGCGACACAGAACCTCAGAGTGACTTCAGCAGCAGGACCAGCCATGAAGGGGTCGCTGAAATGATTGTGGAGCACAGTGAAGCTTCCTTAACCTCAGCTGTGGCCACAGGGGATTTGTATGATTAGCTTAAGTTTGTGTTCATGGTGGGCCATTCCCTGTCCCTGACAATGGGAGGCAGCCCAGGCCTTGGCTCCAAGCCTTGAACATGGCTCTGCCAGGGGAGGAGCAGCACAGGATCCTCTGAGTGCTGTATATCCTTGCCCTGTTCCAATCCAGGGGGATTGGAACACGAGGATCTTTGAGGTCTCTTCTGACCCAAACCATTCCAAGATTTCATGTTGTCCTGAATGGGAAGGCTTTAGGTTTTGCACTGTTTTCTTTCTGTTTGAGGGAGGGGAATGGCTTTGGGTTCTGAGAAACAAACCATCACTAGTCTTAGAACAAAAGCAGTTCTGATTTTTCCCCAGTGTGAGGATTTCTTACAGCAGTCAAGCCCCATCTTTCCAAGGGGGATTTGAGGGGCTGGAGGGCCCACTCCTCTCTCTGCAGAAATGGCAGCTGCGGAGCAGGATGACTGTAACTCCCAGCTCGTCAGTAAACATGTCTGTACTGAGAAGATTCATCCTGTTAAGGGGCTTCCTTTAGCAGACTCGAGCCAGATTATCTCACCTGGCTTTTGTTGTAAGCCCTTTCCTCTCTCAGTTCTCAGCCTGGGTATCCTGTTCCTGGAGTGGGCCAAACTTGTCTTTATTGCAGCCTCTTGAGTCTTCATGGAGAGCCAGGTCTGCTCACAGTGATACACATCAGGATATTTCTGGTTTGAGCCAAGGCCCATGCTGAGGGTTTTTTTGATAGCGAAGGAAACCTTTACTGGAATCCTGCAAGGTTTTATTTCATTTCCTCTGCAGTCATGAGCACTGGTAACTGCTGTAGGTTCCCTCATGGTGATGATTCCTCCCACTGGTCCCTGGTTTTCACACTCATGCTGAAGACGATCCCTTGAGCTCAACTCAGCAGTGTCTGATGGTCCAGCTGCCACTTTCTAGGAGGTTGACCCATCTCCTCTCCCTTCCACCCTGAAGGTGTTCAAAAGGAAGTAATAAAGTTAATATTTTCATTGTACAGACATGATCTATCCAAGTTCTTCACGTGTTTTTGTCTTTTAAAATATGTGCTCCCCTGAGACTTGGCTCAGGGGCTGAGGAAGTGTGTTACTTGTGATCACATCTTCGAGACACCTCAGTGTGTTAACACAAGAATGTGTTTGTGAGGAGCTTGTCGTGAAGTCTGGAGTTTATCAGTCCACTTCTTACATGGTAGAAAGATAAAATTAGTTCCAGAGAAAGAGAGATGTTGGAAATTACACAAAATCTTTCTGGTAGAAAGAGGAGTAATGGTTTGCAGCCATCAGGTATTTCAGCTCACACAAGGGGATCAGTACTCCAGATGGAAATACCAGCATTCATTGTACAGTACGCCTCCCCCTGATCAGGGGAGGTGCTTCCAGAGGTGCTGTAGCTTCATCAGCCTTTGTTTGGAGCTGCCAAAAATGTGGCTTTGCACAGACAAGGAGAATTAAAACTCCACTCTTGTCCAGGAGGATGATAGCAGGAAGATGGAAGGAAATTAACTCATTGGTCAAGAAAACTTCTGACTCCCCTCCTCAAACTCTGCAGCTGCTCCACTCCTGAGAGTTTCCTTCAGGTCCCACATAAGCTTTTGTTTGGCATTTAGGTTTAGGACTCCTTGCCTGCATGTCTGGTTCCAAGCAGGCTGGTGCTCAGTCCTGGCTGCTGCCTGCTGGTCTTTGGCTTCTGCCCAGGAGAGAGGTCAGTCAGCTCACCAGAGCATTGAGAGGAAAACCTGGGGTTTGTGGGTTTAGACCAGCAAAAGTTCTGGTGTCCACGGGTTAGGCAGAAATCTGAGTCAAGTGTGCTGTGAAAACCAAAAGTGATCAGAGGTGTCAGATCGTGCACTGACAGTCCTCTCATTTCTCAGGTAGGCTGAAAGTGCCTTTCTTTCTCCACCACAGAGGTTAAAAATGGCAAAAGAAGATGTTAAATGAGCAGGCTGAGGTTGGAAAAGGTTCTTCCCCCAGAGGCTGGTTGGGCACTGCCCAGGCTCCCCAGGGCAGTGGGCACAGCCCCAAGGCTGCCAGAGCTCCAGGAGGGTTTGGACAACACTCCCAGGGCCAGGGTGGGATTGTTGGGGATGGTCCTGTGCAGGGCCAGGGGTTGGATGGATGACCCTTTTGGGTCCCTTCCAGTTCTATGACTGAATGATCTGCTTATCATGTGTCCATGCTGGTTTTCTCATGGGGCTGAGATGCCACTGGATGCTCCCATGTAACCCATGGTGCACAGATGGGCTTCCAGAACAGAGCTGAAACAGGACCTGGCACAGCCAGAGCCTCCAGCTGGGAGGTTGGAATGGCAGCAGCACCGTCACCCACGATGGGCAGGAGCTTACAGTGCTGCCCTGGCATTTCCTGAGGGAATCATAAAGGACAGCTCTTTATTGCTGGAAACACTAATTGTGTTTGATGGAAAGATGACTGTGAGGGAAACCTCAGCTGAAGCAGAGGTTGCATGGAAGGGATTTTTACTGGCTGCAGTGGTCATGGCGCTCCAGACCTGTGCTTTCGTGGGGAAAAAAATCAATGACTCCAGGCGCTTTGCATCCGGAGAAACCATCAGGATTCTCTCGTGGCTGTCCCATGGGATTTCCAAGAAGCGTCATTCTCACAGTCCTCTGGCAATATGCACAGTTCCCTTTTTTCCCCCCATCCTAATCTGTGGGGTATGCATCTGACCTCATAAAACCATTTTTCAGCTTCACTGTGGGTAGTTTTCTCCCTCTCCTCTCTGGAAGCCTCTGGCCTGCTGGCAGCAGCATTGTCCAGCGAGGTTTGAAGCTTGGCACACTGTCAACAAACCTTCAGCTCCCCTTTCAATCAAACATGGTAATGCTGAGATCCAACTTGGATTCCATCCCAAGGTTCACCATAATCATCCCTGTATAATAGGAAGTCCAAACAACCCCAGGAAATAATTCAGATGTGACTGGTGCCTTGAGTGGAATAAAGAAGTGCCTAGAAGAGACATTAAGAGCCTCAGCTTTAACTCTTTTCATAATTATGCGCTCCGAAGGAGCGGAGGCTTTGGAGATAAAGGGATTACATGCATCTCATGAGGTCTGCAGAGACGGGACAGCGTCTTCTACCCACATTTTCTCATTTTTGTTTTACTGCCATTGCAGTTGCCACATTTGGGGGAAGAATGTTGCGGAGCAGGCTCCCCTCTAACCCTGCAGGTCCCTTCCAATCTGGCACAGGTAAATTGAATCTGTCTCCCCTTAGGGATGAGCTTTTGGAAGAGCCTGTTGGTAAGAGCAGTGGGGGTGAGAGTTTAATTGGATTAAGATGCATTTCAGCGGTGCTTGTGCTGTGGGCTGTGCTCTGTGGCTGCCAGAGGGAGCCACGCTCAGAGCTGGGCATGCCCTGGGATACTCTTCCAGCCCTGGCTGCCTTTCTGCTGCCCAAGGAAAAAGCCCATGCCTCAGAGGTGTGGAACTCGGTGTAACCCAGCACAGGGGTCACCAGGGTGTGAACAAACCATGTCTCGAGCTGGTGTCCTGCCTCTGGCTGTGAGCCGGTACCCACAGCCAGGCAAGGGCTTGGCTTTTCCTCGCCAAACCCAGCAGCTGAGGCAGGGATGTGATGGACAGGGATGTGATGGGCAGGGTCCAGCTGAGGCAGGGATGTGATGGACAGGGATGTGATGGGCAGGGTCCAGCTGAGGCAGGGATGTGATGGACAGGGATGTGATGGGCAGGGTCCAGCTGAGGCAGGAATGTGGTGGGCAGGGTCCAGCTGAGGCAGGGATGTGGTGGGCAGGGTCCAGCTATGCACCCCACCTTCACTCAGCTCTTGCTTGGGGTCTGGGTGCCTTTGGCCTGTGCATCTTGTACTTTGATACCATTATAAGTGCTCATTTGCTTTTCGATGTCTTTGTCATTTTTAAGGTTATTTAAAGGTTTGCTTCTCTTGACAACTTCCTCCATGACAAAGTTGCACATCTGTTAATTTCCAATAAACATTTCCTTCTCCCTGGTATATACTTGGGAGTTTTTAGTTTTGTAGGTTTGCTCTGCTGCACTGGGAAGGGATAATTTGGAGTCCCCAGTTCACTCCCTTCATGCTACTCATTATTTTATGTGCCTCTCATGTGATCTCTCTCCTTTTCATTACTAATCAGGTCTAGTCTTTTCAATCCTCCTTTGTGTGATAGTTTCATTTTACAAAAGCTGAACTAGTTTCTATCAGCTCAGTTGATGTGATCTTACTCATATCAAAGGTGTTTAAGAGCCGCAGTCCCGTGTACTCACTGCAAGCTGAACTTAAATTGTGTCAAGTTCTGCACTGCTTTGCGATGGCAAGTGGGAATGTTTGTTACAGCTGTCTTTAAATTTAAATTTGGATGTTTTAAATGAATTAAATATGAACATGAATAATGCAGCTGGTAACGTAGCCTTTCTGCAATTAAATGCAAACTTTTTCATTTTGTCTCTCTGCTTTCAGGTTTTGCTATGCCGCAGTGTTTGTACTGACTCTGCTGTCTTGGAGGAGTGATGGGGAACTAGAGCCCATGACAGTTCAGTGGAGCCCTTGGCACTTTTGATATCTCGGTGAGTGAAAGTTGTTTGAAACTGTGGGAAAGGCACTTTATCTGCTACTAAAGGCAGCAAATCAGTTGGCCTTTTTCCATTTTTAAGGTAGCATCCTGCCGAAATGAATTTGCACATTGATCTGTCCTTTCAGGCTATAAATTCTGGAAACCAACACTAACACTGTGGTCCGTGCTTGGGAGATTATCTTGATCTCCACAAGCAGGAGAAACACAGCTTTTGAAAACAAGGGGAGTTTTAACGCCGGTGTGCAGTTCTGTATAATTGTCAGGTTCTGGAGATGGAGCATTGCAGTGTGTGCTGGGCTGTGGGAATCTCAGAGGCTTTGTTTGATGCAGCAGGAAGATTGTGTCCTTTGTGCCATGGGCCGAGCCAACGGGTCCCCAGCAGCGGCATGTTTGTGTCTGAGGTCATTCCAGATCTGTCTCTGTGGATGGATCATTTCCCCCCCTTAGATACCAAACTGTATCTCCTACTATTTAGTACTTCCACGTTTTTTTGCTCTGCAGTGCCTGAGCAGAGCAAAGGCCCTGTCCCTTGGTACCACGGTGCTCCTGTCCTGCAGTGCCCTGAGAGCCTGTTCTGCCAGTCCCTTTCTTCCCTCTGCACTGAAATCTGTCCTCACTGGGGCATTTCAGCCTTGGTGAAACCTTTACAGTGATTCCTCTTGCCTTCCAATCTGTTGTCAGGGAGATAAAATCCTTGGGTGTTTCAGGTTGGAAGGAGCTTAGGGAGGCTGTCTGTCCAGCACCACATGCAGAGCTGGCCTGACTTTGAAATCAGACTCAGTTACAAGGTTAGATCAGGCTGCTTGGGGAGGCAGCTGGTGATATTTGGAATATCTCCAAGGGTGGAGATTTTACAGCTCCTCTGGGCAACTATAAATTACAATCAGTGGGAATTATCAATTCCCAAGCCCTGTGTTAGTAAAACCCAGGGGCAGCAGAGGGGCAGCTCTGATCTCTGCTCTCTGTGACCAGTGACAGGACCCAGGGGAGTGGCTGGAGCTGTGTCAGGGCAGGCTCAGGCTGGATCTCAGCAAAAGGTTCTTCCCCCAGAGGCTGGTTGGGCACTACCCAGGCTCCCCGGGGCAGTGGGCACAGCCCCAAGGCTGCCAGAGCTCCAGGAGGGTTTGGACAATGCTCTGAGGGACAGAGTGGGATGGTTGGGGTGTCTGTGCAAGGCCAGGGGTTGGATGGATGATCCTTTTGGGTCCTTTCCAACTGTGACTCTGCTCCACCACCTCCCTGGGCAGCTCATTCCAATGCCTGACAGCCCTTCCTGTGAAAAAATTCTTCCTGATGTCCCACGTGAACCTCCCCTGGCACAACTGGAGGCCGTTTCCCCTTCTCCTGTCACTGATTACCCAGGAGATTGACCCCACCTGGCTCCACTGTCCTGTCAGGGAGCTGTAGAGAGTGAGAAGGTGCTCCCTGAGCCGCATTAGGGTTATTCCCTGCCTGAGAGTGGAGAGTGCAGGAGTGTACCCTCGTCTCCAGCCACAGGCTTCCACAATCCTGTGTGTGTAGGTGCTTCAGAAAGTCCCACAGACAGAAGAGGGGCAGTGCCAGAGATCGCAAATGCTTGTCTGGTGCCTTTATGTAACACCTTTCGGCCTGGGTTTTATGTCTGGAGGACTTTTCCTGCCAGACTGCTAGTCTTTAATAAAAAGGAATGAAGAAAATTATGAAAAGAAGCTTTAAGTGTTGTAAATAACCTTTCACATGTAGGTTACCTTCCACTATTGAAAGGGAAAGAAACTTTACTCCTTTCACAAGTGTGTACAGACACACACAGTATTTAGAAGAGAGGCAATAAGTGACTACTGTGCACCTCTTGATTTGGATTAAAAAACAGCCAGGGATTTTTTTCCTTTAGTATTTAATTCCTTCCGTATTTTTCTTCTCAGAGTATTGCTCAGTGTTGCAAGTAAAGGCTGTAGTTTATGGTGCTGTTACAGAAAATTAAAGTCTTTATTTCTCTTAGGTTTGGAAAAAGCTTGGTTTTCAAAATCCCAACTTCTTGCCAAGTTGGAGCTGTAAATAACCCTTTAAGCAGCGACTCGGCACTGTGTCCTGAGACAGCTTCCTGTTCCATCCTCCTCCTGACTGCCCCACTGTGAACAAAATGGAGTTATATTGACACAATTAATCTTTCATTACTTAGTGGAGTGTCAAAACATGCTTTTCCTGCCTTTCCCGAGGGCTTGTTTGTGGCTCAGCCATTCATTTGGATATTTTCTGGCAGGCCTTGGTGAGGCTCGGTGTGTGCAGTGGGCACTGCCCTGGGAGAGCGGCTGTGCCAGGCACTGAGCTCTCTCTATGTGCCCAGCACACATCTCCCAAGAGCCCTGATTCTCAGGAATATTTGCTTATAACAAGAATGCAAACGCTTCTACTTGTTGGGGACAGTCCAGCCAGTTTTCCTCCAACCAGGAAAAAAGAATTTGCAGCACAACTTGGACACTCGGGGCAGTGCTAACAGCAAAAGTATTTCCTGGATCATTGTCCAGTTTCTCATCCTTATTCCCCAGAACTTCTATGAGCAATTTGAATTGCAAGTGGAGAGCTGAGGATTGCTGTGCTGCTTTGCCAGAATTAATGTTATGTTTCCATGTGTTTTCTTTCATAAATCTCAGCTCCGCTTCCCTTTGTTAGTAAGTGGGAGTAGCCTCTCCTTCCACACACACGCTCCAGACCCACTGTAGGGTGAGCACAGAGATGGGCATGTGCTCTTTGTGCTTATTTATGCTGCTCCTGCTGCCATGAATTTGAAGTTGTCCACAAATTGGAGGAAGTTTTGTAGTTTCAGGGGGTGACATGAACTGTGAGTGCTCTGTGCAACCTCGGGTGACAGAGCATGTGCTTCCTCCTCTGTGGGATGAGTTCATGGTTCAGTGTGCTCCAGAATGGGGAATTTTCTCATCTTTATTTCTTTTGTCCTAGACACCTTCAGTTCTCTAAGAGCAAGCCAGTTCCGGGGCAGGACAGCAGCAGGTGGTAGAATGCGGAAACCAGGCCCTCAGAAAGGTGAGCGGTGACGTTGGGCACAGCCGAGGGCTGGTCGGGAGCTGGGGTGCGGTGTCAGCAGCGAGGGTGCTCTGCAGAACCCACGGCACACACCATCTGCCAGTGCTCCCAGTGTGAGGCAAACTGGCTCTGCTGGCACAGGCCTCCCCGTTCTAATGAGGCATGAAACCAGGGACCAGCCTACCTTGTGGAGAGGAAATCTGTCCCAGGCTCCCTCGTGTCCCTCGGCCCCTCACAGCCGCACACGTGCTACCTGGGATGTGCATCCCCAACAGAAAGGGTGCAACCGAGCCTGCTGCCTGCAGCTGAGCTGCTCTGGCTTCTTGTGCTTCACAGAACTATTGATTTCCGTTGGTGTTGTGCCCTGCCTGTGCCTTGGGCTGCAGTGATCTCATCACACGCTCCCGGGCTGGGGGAAGGGAGGGCGGGAGGACAGAGCATCCTCCGCAGCTCTTTGTTCACATCTGCTCCACACTCCCAAGGTTTATTGCAGGAGATTTCTATGCTCCATTTCTCTCCTCCCTTATTTTTTTTAAGTGTCTCCTTTGCTTCTGTGGTGGTTCATCTTACGGCAGCATTAGCCTCTTCCTAACACTGCTTGTCCTTTAATGAAGTGAAAATAAATGAAGGAGAGCAGGGAGTGGGGAGACCCTGCTGCGAGGCAGCTGGAGGGCTTGGCAATAAAGGAGGCAGGTTGATTAGTCAGCAGTGTGGCTGTGGACTGGGCTGACTGGATTTAGCCTCATACACAGCTTGTTCTCTGGGCTCATGGAGCCTGGTGCCTCCAGCCAGCCTGGCTGTGTGCCCTGTGCCGCCAGTGCTGTGACATAGGTTGCAAAGGCAACACCTGCATCGTGCACACGTGGGTTTCTGTCCTACTTACCTGCTTTTTTAATAATGCATTGAACTTTCACTGTTTCTTTATTTGTCTGCAGAAATTCTTGTGTTTCTCTCTCTCTGCTGCTTTTGTATCATGCTTAATGAGGATTTTTGCATGTTAAAGGTTAAGAACAAAATGTACCTTCACCTGCAGAGGGTGGTGAGAGGCTCCTTTGAGTGCACAGATGCTGTTAGAGCTGTCCTGCAGCACTGAGGGGAGCCTTACCCACCCAGGGGGCTCTTTGCTTCTGACTTAAATACTTTATGTCCTTTATTCTCGCTTTCTTAGGGAGGTGGCAGAATACTGTCCTTCATGGTAATGCATTTGTAGGAAGGGTGTCCTTCAATCCTTTTCATTCATTTATGTCTCTCCAAGGAGGTTCTTTGTCTGGTCTGTGTCTGGTGACACTGTGGCCACACTCCATATGTCCCTCATGTTCATTTAAGGGATGCTGATCTGGCATCCCTCCGTTGGGATGGAGGCTGTTGGAGGCAGGGGTGGGCATCCCCTGCTTCTTGCTCTATCACTTTCCAGAGCTGTAAAACCTGTATGCCATCCTGTCCTCTGTGCTAAAAAGAGCATGTCAGGAAGAGAAGATTGCAAAAATAATTGTCCAAAGGCAATTCCAGACATATTAAGACACCCCAGGTCACTCCAGCAGCAGCTCATGGCCTACCTCTTCCAGCTGCTTGTCAGGAGATTTTGAAACTGTTCCTGTTATTGTTGTCCTTCCTTTCACAAGGAAGTGCTTTTTGTGGGGGCAAGGCACCACAAAGGGCACTGCCAAATTGTCATTTACAGTAGCCCTAAAGTGCTCTGTAAAATAAAGGAGCTGGAGTGCAGCAGCACTCCCAGGGTGCCCAGTCGAGCAGCAGCAGGTGGAGGAGCTGGCTCAGGGTGAGCCTGGTCTGCCATCCCTCCGTTGGGCTGGAGGCTGCTGGAGGCAGGGATGAGCATTCCCTGCTCCTTGCTCTGTCCCTTTCCAGAGCTGTCTTTGGGAACTTTAATTTTTTTGGAACTCTGAGGCCCAAAGCTGTCGTGAGCAAAGGCAGCTCAGATGAGCTGCTCTCCAGAGCTGGTGCTGCTTTGCTGTGCTCTCCTCTGAGCTGGGCAGGACATGTGGAAACCTGGTGTTGTACGTGGAAAGGGCAGTTGTGCAGATTTTCAGGGAGGTCCTCTCCCCATCTCCAGAGAGGGCCGAGGCTGTTTGTGGGAAATGACCGGGAGTTGATACCCAAGGAGAGATTCAGGCTCCACTTCTCGGTGCCCAAGATCCATGTGAGCCGTTTTCAGTGGCTGTTGTGTTTGTTCTCTCGAGCTCTTCTTCTCATGGCTAAAATGATGGAGCTCTAGCAGTTTGCTGCTCTTTCTCTTATTGCTGATCACTGGGGGAGAACAGTGGCTGGTGGGGTCTAGGCAGGGACCAAGGTGCAAATGCAGGTACCTCGTGTCAGGTATGTGCATGAGCTGCGGGGAGGAAGGGAGCACACCCCAGAGATGGGGGCAAATCATCCATGTCACCTGGGGGCACGACAGGGAGCTCACTCTGCTCCTCTGAAGGGCCTGTAAGGCAGGCAGTGTTGAAGGGTGCATTACCTGGCTCCTTTCCCTCACACAAATGCTCTATTTCTTGTCTCAGCCATAGACTGGAAAGATGGTAAGAAGCACAAGTACAGCCGCCCGTCAGAGTCTCCCTCCCAGTACCAAGGTAAGAGAGCTCCCTTCTCCCCCTTCCTCCTCCCCCTTCTTCTTCCCCCTCCTTCCTTCCCCCTTCTTTCTCTCCCCCAGCTAACATGGGCTGTGTGTACTCAGCCTTTGGGGTGCTGGGGGCTCCACTGCAGTTTCCCTGTGCTCCACATCCTGCTCCATTTGCAGATGGCAGAGGATGGGCTGTTTTTCAGTGGCCACACTGACCTGAAATGGAGCTTCCTGTGAAATGCAGCGCTCCTGGTGACCCAGCACGCCAACCCTGCACCCACTGCATGCCAGGGCTGTGGCCCAGGGGGGCTGCAGGGGAGCTGGGGTGCATAGGGCTGCTCGACAAGCGCATGGTGCAGCAGTGAGGATCAGGGGTCACCTCCCTGCAAGAACCTCTGTGCAGCTCATCACTGCCCGAAACTGGGGTGTACATCCTGGTACAGTTGGGGCCTGGAGAAGAGAAGGCTCCAGAGAGAACTTGGGGCCCTTTCCAGTGCCTAAAGCGGCTCCAAGAGAGCTGGAGAGGGACTTTGGACAGGGGCCTGGAGTGACAGGACAAGGGGCAATGGCTTCCCACTGCCAGGAACAGGGTTGGGTGGCATACTGGCCAGAAACTCTTGGCTGTGAGGGTGGGGAGGCCCTGGCACAGGTTGCCCAGAGAAGCTGGGGCTACCCCATCCCTGGAAGTGTCCAAGGCCAGGTTGGACGGGGCTTGGAGCAACCTGGGCTGGTGGAAGGTGTCCCTGCCCATGGCAGGGGATGGAATGAGATGGGCTTTAAGGTTCCTTCCAACCCAAACCTGTCTACGATTCTGTGATTCTATACAGTGAGGGGGTGAAACTGCAGCATCTTTCTGGCATGGCTGGAAGGATTTCTGTTCAAAGCTAACACTGAATTAGGACTCCTCTAAGGAGGAACAGAGCAGACCAGACAGTCCAGGTGGTTGAAACCTCTTCGTTTTGATTCGCACGTTCTCACATTTGCTGAGCAGGACAGGGAGTGATGGGGCTCCTGTTGTGGGCTGTAGCTGTTCCCAGTGGAGCATGTGCAGGCAGATTGATGGCTGGGCAGAGTGCCTGGGAATGGGAACGGTGGGACAGGCAGGAACCGTGCGGAGCCGGTGGCAAAGCTGAGCCCCGGGAGCCACGTTCAGACATCAAGGACAGCTCCCATGGCCCAGGATCTGCGAGCCCAGACAGTGCTCTGCTCCTTTTCATACTGGGCTGCTTTCATGTGCTGCCTTGCTGCTCCTTGGCAGCCACACATATGGGCTGCAGACTTTAATGGGATGCCTTGATCTGAGCAGGGCACGTTCTCCTTCACAGATGTGACCTGAAACGCACATGTATTGTTTCAGTTGGATTGATGACCCCTCGGGAGCCAAAATGCTAATGGAGCCCAAACCAGACTTCAGTTAAAGATATAAACAGAAACTCCATCTTCATTTAAATTCTGGGCAAAGGTTCAATGTTAAATGCAACATGAAGAGAATCCAAACATGAGGGTGCAGGGCTGCATTGTTCACGACTACTGGAGTTTGACCCCTTGGGTGTGCAGAGTGTTTTGTTAGGAGTAAATATTTTTGAAGGTTAAGACATCAGAGCCCAAATCTGACTCTCTGCCTGCAAGTAATATCTCCCTTCGGCATGAGCACATGTCAGGGAGTTTCCCCAAGGCAAGCACAAGTGACAAGTGACAGTGGCATTTCCAGGGCCGAGTCCCAGGGAGTCACTCAGGTTCACAGTCCTTGGCTTTTGTTTGACTCACAGATGTTATTGCAAAAATGGGGTGTTTCTCATTAAGTGTTTTTCTCCCATTTCTTCCTGTGAAAAAGATCTGATGAGTTGCAGAGAGGGACTTTGGACAAGGGCCTGGCATGCCAGGACAAAGGGGAATGGCTTCCCACTGCCAGAGGGCAGGGTTAGATGATATTAGGTTAGATGATATTAGATGATATTAGGGTGAAATTCTTCCCTATGAGGTGGTGAGGCCCTGGCACAGGTTGCCCAGAGAAGCTGGGGCTGCCCCATCCCTGGGAATGTCCAAGGCCAGGTTGGACAGGGCTTGGAGCAACCTGGGCTAGTGGAAGGTGTCCCTGCCCATGGCAGGGGGTGGAATGAGCTGGGCTTTAAGGTTCCTTTCAACCCAAACCATTTTATCATGTGATTCTGTGTGTGTTATCTGGAGGAACAGTCCTTTCCAATGGGGATCCTTCCAGTGGTGTGTTCTGCAAGGCAGGGGAGGGAACATGAAAGAGCAGGCAGAGACCAGATGAAATAGAGGGTGATTTTAGGGCTGGTAGGAGAGTTTGTATGTGCTACTGGAAGCCAGCAGCAGTGGAGCAAGCATTCCCCTTTGCTTTTCAGGGCTAGAGAGGATTTCATTCCCTACAGTCAGCTCTGGCCTTGGACACTCCTGCTCTATCACAAGTAAAAAGGACTGGCTGATGTTTCTTCAGGAAGCAAAGGGATTCACTGGCAAGTGGGGAAAAGTCATCAGTGCTTTTTGACCAACCCTTGGGAACCAGGGTTACATGCCCAGGCCAGATCAGAAACAAGCATCTTGCAGACTAAAATGTCCTGTCCCTCCACAATAAGGCATCCAATTTATCAATATGGATAAGAATATTGAGAGAATATAAAATATGAGACAGTTGGTCAGTGCTAAGGAGAAAGCCAGGCAGCACACTGTCAGTTTTTCCCTCTGGCCTTGCACCTCCATCCCCAGGGAGCCTGTGGAATGGCAGCAGCAGCACAGGCTGATGGTGTCCTGGCTGACAGCACGGCTGGTGTGGAGCTCCAGGGGAGACCTGTCTGGAGCTGGGTGTGGAAAGTGAGTGAGAATCAGTGTGGTGAGCAGGATTTGGGTACAGGAGAGCTGAGGTTGAGAGGGTCGGGCGTGATGTGTCCCTTTTCAACCACGTGCCCTTCCTCAAGGACAGAGCTCAGGGCTTGTGTTCTGCTCCCCTGTTAACCAACCCTCAATGCATCCTGCTTTTTCTGTTTTATTGGCAACCAACGCTTTGTTGTAAAAAAACCCAACTTTAGTGTTATGCCATTTTTGTCTGATTCTTCCTGCAGTCTTTAGGTTGAAGCTGATTATATTTGGTTAACTTTAAATGTACTTTGAAATTCCTGCTTGAAAATATTATATTGTGATACTATTACTGAACTCATTTAAACCCATTCCCTACATTCTGTGCAGGATCTCCTCTCATGCTAAAGGAGTGATGACAGCCTCCAGTCTGCAGGTTTTATCCTGGTTTGAGAGTAATCCTAAAAAAGAAGTGCAGGCTCTACCTGTGCTAGTTGTGCCATCTGTGCAGGGGAATGGCCAGTAGTGAACAGAGGGGGAGGGAGGGAAGGCTGAATGCTGCTGTATCAGCTCAGTCTTTTTTTAGAAGTATTTCTGCTGCTCCTGTTTTTCTGTGCAAAATAAATCACCAGAACCACGAGTCGTAAGACTCAGAGAATCACAGAATATCCTGAGTTGGAAGAGACCCTCAAGGATCATCCATCCAACTCCTGCCCTGCACAGGACACCCCAACAATCCCACCCTGTCCCTCAGAGCATTGTCCAAACCCTCCTGCAGCTCTGGCAGCCTTGGTCAGTGCCCAACCAGCCTCTGGGGGAAGAACCTTTCACTGAGATTCAACCTGAGCCTGCCCTGACACAGCTCCAGCATTCCCTCAGGTCCTAAAGAACTTGCAGTTCTAGTGTTGTGTGTGTCTTCATATGGTGGTTGAGTCCCAGTGGGCTCTAGAATTAATCTCAAATAAGTTCCATGTCCAAACACTATTTTTGGAGGCCCACAGCTGTCTCAAGAGTTCCCTGCTCCTGCTGGGATTGTGCAGGGTGGATCCTGGCTCTGGGGTGAGCTGCTGTGGGAAGCAGGAGGGCCTTGCTTGGTGTGGAGGGAGTGAAAAGTGGAAAGATTAAAATGGATTGAAGCCAGCTGAGGAGAGGGGGGGGTTCGGTGGGTTTTTTTAAAAAAAAATTGTCAAGCACAGCTGATCCTGCTCAAGCTGCTGGATCAGGGCCCCGTGCTGTCAGCTGGGCATCCCCTGTGCTCCAGGACCTCTGGAGGGCTACCCTGGTCTAAGATAAGCCCAGATCAGCAACCAGAGTTAAGGGGTGAGATGCATAAGGCATTTCTAGGCCAGGAGTGCCTGGCTTTGCTTTGCCTCCACTTTATTCATACAACGAGTTTCATTGACATAACTGAGTGTAAAATTGTATCTTCAATTAAACCAAAAAATTTTTGGTTTTATGAGAACATCATTGCAGTAACTCACTGAATTTCTTCATTCACCCAATGTGAGGCTGTGGCTGAAAGGAAAATATGTACCAGTGGATGGAACGAAGTACTCTGGGGCATGGAGAGCTGCTGTCAGTCTGTAAACAGCAATATTCAACCAGTGTGGCAATGAAACTGTATTTTTTCTGTTAATTTTCCCTGTATTTAACAGTGTGCTAGTCATCTGCATGGGAGGTGGCAAGAAAGCAGTGTTCCTTGTATTTATTTGGAGCTCATAGATGATGAAGGCTCCTCTGTGCCCACAAGGCAGCTCTGAAGCAATGTGTGCTGATCTTACTGCCTGAATTTTCAGAGGTGTGGTGTGTGCTGCAGTAGCTGAAGTGGCTCTTAATGTAGCTTTTGTTTTGAAAATAGGCTGATTAAGAACTTGCCTGTGACTTGGGGAAGTAGTAGCTGACTTTAATTGTGCTGCCACCAGTGCTCTTGAAATGCTTTGCAAACAGCGGCCTCCTGGGAGCCCTTGGGATGAATACAAGCGAATGTCAGCCTGGAAGGATCCTCTCCCAGCTGCTCAGTGTAAATGGCAAAAGTCATGATTTGCTCAGATCACAAGAGCTTTCAATTCCTCATTTAATAACAGGTTTCCTTGGGTGGCATATTGCTGTCACCCTTCCTGCTGGACGTGTGGAAGGGGCAGGCAGGAGGAAACGCGCTGCACTCGGTGGAAGGGGACTTGTGTTGGGTGTGAGGTGCTGAGCTCAGTAAATCCCCATTTGGAGGATCCCTGCTCCCATCCTGCCCGTGCTGTGGACTTCCTGGCCACTTCAGGGAGTTGTTTGCTGGCCTGTACTGATTGCTGGGGTTGGGCTGATCCCTGCTCCGAGCTGCCGGGTGGGCTGTGTGTGCTGGACCAGGGGGACCATGTAGTCACTACAGAGCAGGTTCCTGTTGATTTAGAATCATGGAATCACAGAATGGCTTAGGTTGGAAGGGACCTTACAGATCATCTTGTTCCAGCCCCCAGGTTGGGCTGCTTGTAGCCCATGGTGACTGTTCATAAGCCCCAGACTGAGTGATGTGTTTAATTAATGGTTTTTAAGGGACAGTTGTCTGGAAGACCCTGCAGATTCCCATCTGTGCTGGGTGTTTTCCATTAGGCTGTAGGTTGTTACCCTGGCTCTGTGCAGCCCCTTCTCGGCAGCACAGAGGCAGGAAGATGCCGAAGGCAGCACTGGGCTTTGTTCTGCCTGTCACTTGCAGTTGTAAATCTTCTGTGCTCACAAACATCAGAGGTTCCTGATGAAAACATGTTGCCTGTGAGCACCTCCTCTGTGAGAAGTGCAGAACTGCCGGCGTCAGGAGTCCAGCCAGCTCTTTTTCTGAGAAATCTGCTCATCAATTCCTGTTTGATTCCTTTCGTTTTTACTTCTCAGGTCACTTCACCTGGGAGAAATACCTGAAAGAGACATGTGCCATCCCAGCTCCTGCCCATTGCTTCAAGCAGGTAAGGGTGAAAACAAGAAAGGTCAAGGGTGATGGTCCACTGGGGACCCCCGAATTCTGTACCTGGGATAGGCCCCTGGTTTGGTGAGGAAAACACTTAAGGATATTGGAGACTTAACAGAAATCCAAGTGTGCTGAAGTAAAGATTCAAGAGATACATTTAGAGTAGAAGAGAAGATTTTACTCGATATGCACAATGGGAGCATGAGTGTGCCTTTACTCTGCTGAGCAGAGGCCCTTGGAGAAAGTGTCCTGAGTAGGCTGTGATCCAGCTTTTGGTGGATCCTGCCCAGTAAGGAGATTTTCTGCAGAATTCACCCATCTTTGTGAATGGAATAGCAGCTCCCTGGGCAGCAGGCAGTGAGCACAGAGGTGGTTTTGCTGAGTACAGGGTTTGCAGGATAAATTGCCATGGGACATGGGTCCGGGTGGAGGGGAGTAGCACAGGGAGGGGTTTATTTGGGTCTGGGGTTGGCTGGATTAGTCTTCCAAGAACAGGGCTAACCTTCCAAGAACAGGCACAGCCCTACCTGTGCTGAGCACTGGTAGGGATGCACCTCAGATTCTGGGTTCTGTTTGGGCCCCTCACAACAAGGAAGACATTGAGGGGCTGATCCATGTCCAGGGAAGGGAATGGAGCTGGTAAGGGTCTGGAGCACAAGGAACAGCTGAGGGAGCTGGGAGGCTCAGCCTGGAGAAAAGGAGGCTCAGGGGGGACCTTCTCACTCTCTATAACAGGAGGGTGGGGCTATGTGGGGGTCAGGCTCTGCTTCCAGGGAACAAGGGACAGGACAAGAGGAAATGGCCTCAAGTTGTGCCAGTGGAGGTTTAGGTTGGATATCAGGAAAATTTCTTCACTGAAAGGGTGATCAGGCCGTGGAACAGGCTGCCCAGGGCAGTGGTGGAGTCACCATCCCTGGAGCAGTTCAGAAAACGTGTAGATGTGGTGCTTGGGGACGTGGGTTAGTGGTGGACTTGGCAGTGCTGTGGGAATGGTTGGACTCGATGATCTTAGAGGTCTTTTCCAACCTCAGTGATGCTGTGATTCCAAGAGAACAGGCTCAGTGTAGTTGCTGAGCTGGTGCAGTGTGGAAGGACAGTGCTGTGTGTCACAGAGCTGACCTTTCTGTGGTGCTGTTCCTGTGCTGTGCCCGGGGGACGCCTCAGTCCTGGCTGGGCCCCGTTCTTATGCCCTTAGCGCTTAAGCTTTGTGCCTGAGCGGGTGCTTGTGTTGGCAGTCCTGGCTCTGACCAGCTCCCCGCTCCTCTCCTTGCAGTCATACACTCCTCCTGCCAACGAGTTCAAGATCAGTATGAAGCTGGAAGCCCAGGACCCCCGGAACACCACGTCCACGTGCATCGCCACCGTGGTGGGGCTGACGGGCGCGCGGCTGCGCCTGCGCCTCGACGGCAGCGACAACAAGAACGACTTCTGGCGCCTGGTGGACTCTGCCGAGATCCAGCCCATTGGCAACTGTGAGAAGAATGGAGGGATGCTGCAGCCTCCCCTGGGTGAGCTGGAGTTCAGCTGTCCAGCCAGGGTTACGCTGACTATGGGCAAAACTGGGGGGTTTTTATAGATCTGTGCTTGGGACAGAGGCCCATGGCCTGCCCCTGCCTACACTGGGAGATAGGATATGGAAACAGATGTTTCCCAGACCAGGCCTGTATTTCCATGTGGACACTGTGACGTGGATGGGGAGGACGCTTTAGAGTGTAGATGGAAGAGGTCTCTGCACCAAGGTGAGCTGCTTGCCCTCGTTGCAGTTCAAGCTCAAGATTGTTGCCCTGGGTAGCTCTGGCTGCCCCATCCCTGGAAGTGTCCAAGGCCAGGTTGGACAGGGCTTGGAGCAACCTGGGCTAGTGGAAGGTGTCCCTGTCTGTGGCAGGGGGGTGGAACTTGATGATCTTTTAAGGTCCCTTCCAACCCAAACTGTCCTATGACTCAAAAGCAGGTTCCCTGCACAGGAGACATAACATATGAAAAGGTTCCCAGTGATTTCAGTTCTGTCTCATGTGAAGGGACACTTGCAGTAGTTCCCACTTATTTATTTATTTTTTCTTGGCTACAGCTTTATAAATAGACCGGACAGTCCAACAGTTCTTCCAGTCTAGTCTTCAGTTAAACACACACAACTCTTTCCTTTTTTTTTTGACACTAGCCAAATGATGAGCTGATTTGCTGATTCTTTCCTGATGATCAGCAAGATTAACCTGCTTTTGCATTCTGCTGCCCATTAGTTTTAGTGTCTTCATAAATGTCTCTCAATTAGCACATCCTCAAATAATATTTTCGAGGCCAAGTTAGACAGGACTTGGAGCAACCTGGTCTAATGGAAGGTGTCCCTGCCCATGGCAGGGGGTGGAATGAGATGAACTTTAAGGTCCCTTCCAACCCAAACCGTTCTGTGATTTTATTAACACTAGAGCTGCCATTTTCTCTGTTCCTTTCATGCCTGCTGCTGTCCAGCTCTTAGAAATTTCAGTCCCTGGTGCAGGTTCCAGCTCTGGTGTCCTGCCCAACAGCTGTGGGTACCTCTCCTGGCTGGCAGCTGTGGGTTCCTCCTGTACCTTGCCTGGAATTTGCCAGCAGATAGCATCAAGTTTAAGGAGCTGCAGATAAAACTCACTCCTGGCTGTGCTGGAGGTGAGGGATGAGCTCTGGGACAGGTCTGGGAGCTCTAATCTGTGTCACCTGCTTAACCTCACACCAGAGAAGAGGGCAGCTTTAAATTAGATACTGGGGAGAAATTCTTCCCTCTGAGGGTGGGGAGGCCCTGGCACAGGTTGCCCAGAGAAGCTGTGGCTGCCCCATCCCTGGGAGTGTCCAAGGCCAGGTTGGATGGGGCTTGGAGCAACCTGGGCTGGTGGAAGGTGTCCCTGCCCATGGCAGGGGGTGGAATGGGATGATCGTGCACCAAGCATAAAGATGGGTAACAGAGCTGGTGCTGCAGTTGTCCTTCCTGCCTGCAGAGTGCAAGGGCTGAGAAAATCCAGCAAGAATTTCCTGTGTTCTCTGTGGTGTTTTCCATGTGCACACATCTGCTGCTGCTCCCTCTTTACATAGATAATTCCAGTGACAGGACCCAGGGAATGGCTGGAACTGTGTCAGGGCAGGCTCAGGTTGGATCTCAGGGAAAGGTTCTTCCCCCAGAGGCTGGTTGGGCACTGCCCAGGCTCCCCAGGGCAGTGGGCACAGCCCCAAGGCTGCCAGAGCTCCAGGAGGGTTTGGACAACGCTCTGAGGGACAGGGTGGGATGGTTGGGGTGTCTGTGCAGGGCCAGGAGCTGAACTGGATGATCCTTGAGGGTCCCTTCCAACTGAGGATATTCTGTGATTCTGTGATTCACACAAAATGTTATCTTTGCACCTCTGGGAGCTGAGCTCTCCCATCTCCTGAGCTCGTGGCTGTCTGGGTTAGTGTCCAAGCTCATGAGACTGTTGAGGGCTGCAGAGGGGCTGTGCTGAGCCTTGCAACCCTGGCAAAGCTTTGCCATGTTGCTCGTCATGGGCTGTTCTCAGTCCAGGTCCAGTCCCAGGGTTACCCTCAAAACCCCACAAACACAGACCAAACACAGCTGAGCAGCAGAAACTGCCTGTGCAGGAAGATACACAGTTAGCAAAGAAGATGCTTTGTGATATCCAGGGCCTCCTGTCAGTTGTGGAGTTGTACTCAGTGCCGTAGACTCAGAGCTTGTGAAATTGTGGGTTTTTTTCTTCCCATAAGCCCCTTCTTGCTATTTCTCTACTTTTTTAACAGAAGGTGTTGAGCCAAAACCTGCCATCCTTCCCTGTAGGGGTTAAATCTGTTTCCTAGCCAAGTCACAGCCTCTATTTCTTCAGGTTAGCTTGCCTGCAGCTCACAGTAAAGGTAGAGGAGGCCACCCAGAAGGTGTGATTCCCTACTGAAGAAATTCCATAGGCTGAGTGTACGCTTGCTGATTCATGTCTCCCTGTAGCAGGATCCCTGGAGCACTGGCACAAAGTGCTCTGCCTGGATGTTCCATGGGCAGGCTTTTGTTATGATAAGTGAATGTTGCAGTCAGACAGCTGTTTCCAGATGTTTCTTTTCAACAACACAGTACTTTGCATTCAGAGTATTTGGAAAAGGTCAAACCTGACTGCAGCATGAGGAGGAAGGTGGTGTGGAATCACAGTTGTGTGAGTTCCCATCAGAGCAGGCATGTGCTGCCAGAGCCAGTGGCCCCCACAGCCTAAAAGTCTCCCTCTCTGCTTCCTTCTCCTCAGGCTTCCGGCTGAATGCCTCCTCCTGGCCCATGTTCCTTCTGAAGACTCTGAATGGAGCAGAGATGGCTCCTGTCCGGATTTTTCACAAGGTATTTTACTGTTTGTGCAGATCCTTCTGGCATGGCCCCCTTGCTGCAGAACACCCAACTTACAGCTGCTGATCCCAGGGGAGGTGACATTGCTCAGCTCTGCCTTGGTGCTGCTGCTCTAGGACAGACCTCTGCCCTCTCCAGTTGTGCCCCAGCAGTGTCAGGATGCAGCCAGAGCTGTGCTAAACAAGTGGCCTGGGCTTCAGTGTTCAGGCTTGAGACATGAGTCTGCTTTTCACCAGGGCTGCAGATGCTGCTCAAAGTGAGGAATGCAAGGTGGAGAAGTCAGCACCTCTCTGAAACTTTTTAATGTGCCAGAGCTTGCAGGTAGAGCAGATACTGCTGTGAGGCAACAGTATGAGTTCATGGGTTGTGTTCTCACACCCTTAGTGCAGTCAGAGAGAGAAGCTGGCTAGAGACGTGTGGGATGGGATGGGATGGGATGGGATGGGATGGGATGGGATGGGATGGGATGGGATGGGATGGGATGGGATGGTTGGAGAGGCTTTAGTGGATCTCAGGAGCAAGCCCCAGATAAGGGTGGATGGTGAATTTCTCACGTCTTGCAAAGCTGAAGGTGGGGGAAGAATGATGGAGAGACACTGTCGTATCTCAGGGTTTCCAGCTCTGAGATAATAAGGTGAGGGTATCCTCTGGAGGCTCTTTCTTTGGAGCTCTGTTTTCTGCCTGTGGTCCATGACAGAGCTATTGTAGGGCACAGTGTTCACATGGCACATCCTGGGTCTGGTCCAGCAACCAGCTGAGGGCAGAGCAAGCCATAGTGGACTTTGTTGCCTCTTGGTTAAGGGCATGGGGCTGTGTAGCTCAGCCAGTGTGTTGTGGAGTGAACCCCACACCTACTGGGGTTCAAATCCAGCCCACTAACTCCCTTCAGTGAAGGTTAGTTTGCTGATGAGGGCACAGCCCTGGTCTGGCATGTCCCCTTTGAGCACATATTCTACTTCTTCTTGTAGGAACCACCATCTCCATCCCAAAACTTCTTCAAGACAGGTATGAAGCTGGAGGCAGTGGACAGGAAGAACCCTCACTTCATCTGCCCGGCCACCATTGGGGAGGTGAGAGGTTCTGAGGTCCTCATAACATTTGATGGCTGGAGAGGTGCCTTCGATTACTGGTGCCGATATGATTCCCGGGACATCTTTCCCGTAGGCTGGTGCTCGCTGACTGGAGATAATCTGCAGCCCCCTGGTACAAAAGGTAAGGCCCACGTTGTTGCTTTGCTCTCTTTCTCCTCCACTCAGCTCTCTAAATGCAGCGCAACAGGCAGAGGCTGGCAGCAAGGACACCCGGATGCCCGGTCTGGCTTTCTTGTGCTGCTTCATGCATGGGAAAGGTACATGTGATCACACCCCCAGCACTGGAGCAGCCTGGCTTGAGGTGCCGAGGAGCAGCTATCCATAAACATGGGCAGGATGATGGCTCTGGGGAGGGACTGTGCTGTACAACACTGCTGAGGTCTGCTCTGCTCCAGGGATTTCCTTGGAGTCCTTCTTGCGTCTTTGAATCACATATTCCCGTGGAGTTTTTCTCAGGGGGATTGGGATAATGAGAACTGTGGAGTTGCAGGAATGTGCCTGTTTGTACTTGGGACAGTTTCCCTGTTCTGCCTTGTGCTGTGAACGTGGGGAGAGCAGGTATGGAGCAGATGTACCTGCCTTGCTCACAGGACCGTGACTGTGGGATAGGAGCAGGACTGGGGGCCTTGCTGCCTTGCCAAGGCCTGAGCAGTGACTGTTTGGACTCTGGGACGTGTCTCTGGCTTGCTCACATTGCAGTTGTGTTTAGGCCCAGGGGAGCTGTCACTGTGCCCGAGCACATCCCTCTGGTGTTTGCTGGCTGGCAAGCCCTGCGTGTGCCTGTCACTGAAATGAGGGGCAGGAGAGCTGAAGGATTGCTTAGGAAAGGCATTTCTCTGACGAGACTGTTCCTCTGGAAAACCCAGGGTCAGCTGGTGCTGCCCTGTCAGGCTGGTGGTGTTCTGTGTCCCCTGGTGTGTCCCAGGGCTGTGCTCTGTGCTGCCAGGCCGGTGGCAGTGGATGGCCCAGAGTCATCTCCCATGGCCTGTGTGCAGGCCAAGCCGGGGCTCCCCTTGGGTGGGATGATTCCTGTTTATCTTGTATTTCTGTGTTTTGGTGTTTCCAGCCTCTCCCTCTCTTCCTGCTGGTTGTCTGTGTCCTGCCTGCTGCTGCCCTGAGGGCTCTGCAGAGCTGGGGCCCTCCCAGCCAGTGCCTCACCCCTCTGGCAGCGCCCTGGGGTCAGGAGCCCTCACCTTATTTCTCCAGGGTACTTCTCAGGTACTGCTTGAGTGGCTGAAGACATTTGTGCTGGCGGGAGCTTTCCTGGCAGCAGACTGGGGGTGGAAGGTTTCAGGAGCACACCTTCCCAGGAGAGTGGGAACGTCCGTCTGTCCTGTGGCCACTGGCACAGGGAGCTCTGTTCCTGCCCAGCCTCCCCTTGCCAGAGGCTGAAGCTGTGAGTGAGCAGAGCCCAGTTAATCATCCAGAACCAGCATCCCATGGTGGGGCAACATGGAGCCATCCTGGGAAGCATGTGCTTCCCCCTTGGCAGGTGGCAGGGACAGGTTCTCCCTTTCACATCAGCTCAAACGGCAGCGACTCTGCACGTACGTGAACAGTGGCCCCCACAGTCACGGCTCCCCACTCTCAGGAAGAGGCAGCCCTCACTCTCAGGCAGATTTCTGCTCTCTTTCCCATTTTTTTTGAACTCCTGAGACAAGAGCAGGCATTGGCAGGGGTTGCATAGCCATGCAAAAATGCTATGGAGCTGAGATCAGCCTTGTCTCTGTGGTATTTTACTTCCCCCTCTGTGGCTGTCGCCTCCCTTTCCTGCCCAAGACTTTCTGACTTCCACTTTGTGGGATTAAACCACAAGAAAGGAGTACTGGGAACCTTCTTTTCTTTATGAAATTCCTCCCTTGTTTCCTCACTCCTCAGCCCTGCTTTGGAGGAGGGTTGAGCATGATCCTCCCAGGCCTGAGAGTGCTGCTCCAATAAACTTTCTTCCTGTGCCAGCCTGGAGCCTGGAGGACCATGCAGTGGAGTCAGGCAGTTTCTCTTTCCTGGTGGGAATTCCTCTGAAATGAGGGAGACCTGGAGAGACATGCAGGGGGTCAGTCATGGTTATACCAGTCTCTGCTCACATACTGAACTGACTGTGTGAGGTCTTGTGGAAGTTGAGGAATCCTGTGAGGAGTTAACTCCATGGAGACTGATGGCTTCCTGGGGCTGAGCAAAAAGAGGCCTCTTGGAATGAGCTCATGTTCAAGGGAAGCAGAACTTCAAAGAGGGCAGGCTTGTTTACTTACTGCTGGTAACTTCATTCAGCTCTAATCTGTCTCTGCTGCTGGTCGCCAGTGGAGGTGGAGGAGTGCAGGGCTTCTCCCAGGCACAGCTTCTCTCTGGCTCCAGGGCTTCCCACTCCTACCAGTGTTTGCTTAGCTGGGGTGGCTGGGCAGGGTGGGCAGGGTGCTGGTGGAGCTGGGGCTGGCCAGCCATGCCCAGGGGAGCTTTCCCGGGGGCACTCGAGTGTGTGTGAGGGGAGGAAAGGGAGGTCAGGTGGCGAGGAGGAGCAGCCTGGATGCCGGGTTGGTAATTCCACTGCTGCCTGCTGGCTGTGCAGCAGCCTGCTGGGAGAGCCTCTCCTGTCTGGATGCAGCACACCTTGGAGCTGGGGGTCCAACCCAGCACATGACCCAGGGGAAATGCAGCTCTGGGGGTGCCTCCTCACACGGTGGGTCCCGGTCATGTCTCCGCGTCAGCCTCGGGCCAGGGTTGGAGCTCAGCTCTGCTGGGCTGCAGAGCCAGGTGGAATGTGGGAGAGCTCATCCTGTGCATCCTCAGCTTCTCCACACCAGCCAGGCAGCCACCAGGGGGAGGCAGGTCCCAGTGGCCATCCCAAAAGGAGGGGCAGTTCTGTAGGTGTGCAGCAGACTTCCTCCGGCATCCCACTCACACCAGCAGGGCGTCCTGGGGTTGTCCACTGGCCAGGAACCCCCACTCCATTCCTCACATGTGGTGTACAGCATCGTACATGGCTTTTCATGCCTCTTACACATGTGCTTTTTACCCTTAAACACATATCTGGGCTTTTAGGAATACGAGGTAAGGTGGACTCTGTGTTAAGCTGCAGCTGGAGGCTGGAGCTCTGCTCAGAGGGCAGGCTGGGCAGTCACAGTGACAGTGACAGTGACAGCTGCTGCTCTTGCCTTGCTCTGGAGCTGCTCAGCACCTGGGAGGTCACTTTCAGAAATTACTTTTTTTTTACTGTTTCTGAAGAGCTGTTTGCGTGGTCATTCTTGCTGAGTCAGGTACTCATCTTAGAGAAATACTGGCTGAGAAATATTTATCAATTAAGGTTCATGGGGCATTGAAACCCTTCAAACTTCCTGCAGAGAGTTTGGGCTTTCTGTTGCAGAGTTTTAGAATTAGGGCAAAGCAGAGAATGATGTTTCCCCATCTTTAGATATTGCACCACACAAAAGCAAGGCCAGAATACACGGTGTGCACATTACTAACAACGTGGCTTTTTGTCAACAGAAGGCCCTGAAGGTGTGTTGGGTGGGGAAGGAGTTACCCACCCCTGCCATGTCTGTGTGCTTTCACACTGTGACCCAGCTGCCATCACAGCAGGTACATGCAGGAGGTGGCTGATGCTCCTCAAGCTCAGAGCTTCAAGGTTTAGATGTTGTGATGCACATAAAGAGTGCACAGGTCTGTGCACTGCAGCAGCGTTTGGTGGAACAGTGATCTGGGAGGAAAGCAGAGACTGAAGGAGTGGGTGTCAGGCGTGGTGGGTTGTCCCGGGGGGCAGCTGAGCCCCCTCAGGGGGATGGGGCAGAGAATCAGAAGGGTAAAGGGGTGAGAACTGATGGGCTGAGGTACAGACAGTTTACCAGGGGAAACAAAAGCTGTAGGTGCAGGGCCAAACAGGCTCTCAGTCACTGCTCCCCACTGCAGGCAGGGGCTCAGCACCCCCGGGACAGGCACTGGGGACAACAAACCCCACCACTCCATCCCCCTTCCTCCTCCTTCCCCCAGCTTCACATGCTGAGCGTGGGGCCCTGTGCTCTGGGATATCCCTTGGGCAGTGGGGTCCCAGCTGTGCCCCCTCCCAGCTCCCTGTGCCCCCCCAGCCTGGCACTGCCCATGAGGCCAGAGCAGAGCTTGGCTCTGTGCAGGGCTGGCCCGGCAGAGCTGAGCCGTGGTGAGCTGTGAGCCCTGACACAGCAGTCCCCAAGCTGTTAGTGCAGAGAATTAACTCAGCCTGGCCAGACCCAGTGCTTTTGGAAAACTTTTACATGCATTTTATTTTTGCTAACCTTCCTGGTCCTTGAGGAGCCTGTGGGCTCTTAAACGGGACAGAAACTATCCTGTTCTCAGGTCACTGCCGTAAGTGGAGCATGGACTGGGGAAGCTGCTTTGGAAAGTCCCTCTCCATTATGAGCACTACAGAAAATCAATATTTAGGATCGACCTAAAGAATAAGAATTGTTGTTTAGTTACTTTAAATCATGGCTGGGGAGAAAGAGAGAGAGAGAGAGAGAGAGAGAGAGACTCACACAGAAGTGGGGGTGCTGCTGCTGAGCTTCAGGGAAACGAAGAAGGAAATAACTGTGATAAAAATCAGTGAGAAGAAAGAAGAAAGAGATAAGAGGCTGGTTAATGATTGTAGTTTCTGGGGCCACCTGCCCTCAGCTGGGAGGTGGGATGATGAAAATCCCCCTCAGCCAAGGCATGGTCTTATAGAGAAATGTGTCTGCCTCTGTAATTCTTGGGAAATGGGGGGTTCACAACCCATCACAGAGTAGAGGAAAGTTCAGTTCTTTGTAGTCAGGGAAGAGGATCACACATTGGAAGAGGATCCATGAGAAGTTTTTTTCCTTTCTGAAGTGGTTTGTGGGATGGAGAGTTGTGAGCACCTGGGGGAAGAGAAAGCAAAGCAGGTACCTCTGTGAGGCAGCTTCCAGCTCTGAGCTCTTCACCTGAGGAGATGGGGCACTGGAGGGTCTGTCTCTGCCAGGTAAAGGCACAGGGCTGGGAAAAGGGCCTGGGCAGGCGGGATGGGGGCTTTCTGTGACCTGTGATTGTGGGCACAGGCAGCTGAGAATTTCTGCAAGATCTGGGTCTTTGCACAAGAAAGCAGATAGGGCTCTTATTTAAACACTGGCTTTAAATTTTGAAGAAACACATGCATTTTTCTGGGGTTTCTGCCACAGTATCAGGAACTTTAGATGGTATTTGTTTCAAAAAGTGAGACCTTTGCAGGACACTCTTACAGCCGAGTACCAGTGGCTGTGTGCACGATCCCAGCAGTGCTGCTGCTGGGAGATGCTGTGGCAGGGACAGTCTTCCCTGGGCTCTTGAGAAGCAGCTCATTTTCTAGGTCCTGAGAAATCCAGATTCAGTCCATACCTATGAAAGGACCTTCCCCACACACACACCCCTCTTCCACTGTAACAATGTCCCTTATGTCTGCTCCCATGTTTCCTGTGTTACTGTTGGAGGGCAGGGAAATACTGTCACTGGGAACACAAGGATGCAGGGACACCCCTGTCCTCAGTGTTTGTCACTCAGAAGGTGCCATTCCTCTTTGGGCTGTGCCCCCAGCTGATGCCGAGTTCCTCTGAGTTCCCCAGTGGGTTTGCTACTCCCTATTCCACCCCCGTGGATGCTCGTGCTGGCTGTGGGAGAGGGGCAGCAGTGAAAGCGTTAAGGCTGAGAGGGCAGAGCTGGAAGCAGCTCCAGCACTGGAATTTGGAGGAGTGGAGTTGCTGCCTTGGCACCAGCCCAGCTGGCAGAGATACCCCGAGCCCAGCAGGGCAGAGCAGAGCTAATACAGAGCAGGTCCTCTGCTGCTGTGCCAGGGCTGGTGGCAGCTGTGGCGAGGGCACTGGGGACACTGGTTAGCAGCAGGCACTGCCTGCATGGGTCTGCTGCAGGCTGTCAGCACCCTGCTCCCTGGCCCTGGGCTGGCTGCTCCAGAGCATTCCCTCTGCCTGCAGAGCCAGCAAAAGTTAATGGGTTTAGATAGTTACCATGGGGATAGGCTGAAGTGGAGCTCCCATTCTCCCTGGACTCACCAGCTGTGCATTACTCAGCCGTGCTGCCGAGGGGCTGGAGTGTGCCAGGAGCAGGGACTCCGGGGGTTATGAGATGCTGACCCTGCATAGGAGACACGGGAAGTTCTTCATCTCTCACTGGGTGATTTGTTGGTTGACTGCTTGGTGTCCTCAAAGGAAGATGATGATCAGTTGCTAGATTTCCTGCCCAGGGGTGAAGGTAATGTGTATTTTATGACTTTATTTTGGATGTTGCTTGGTTTCTCTTCCTTCTTCGGGGTGGGAACATAGTGGTGGGTGGAGGAGCCTTGTCAGGAGTAGCTGGCAGGGCAGCACTCAGGTGAACTCATGTGCTTTCCTGCTTGGAGGAGATGGGAAAATAGTCATTACTGTCACTTCAGGACTGAGCTGGGGTTTGGAGCTCACACATCAAGCTGGGTGATGTTCTTTGCATTGGGTGGCTGGTTTTGGGACCACACAGGTAGAGCTGCTGCACTGGTGGGGGGAGGAGGGTACACACAGGAGTTCGTGGTGTTACCTTTGAGTCTGAGGCAGGAGCAGCTGTGGTACCTGGGTGGAGCTGCCTGTGAGAGGGCTGTTGGAAGAAACGGGCTGTTTGGAGCACAGAGAAGAGGCTCTTAGCAGTGATCCTGGCTTGGTTAGGATGTGTGCCCTGGAATATGCATTGGGTTGGAGGTCTGGGGGCTTGGATAAGAGAGCCCAGCCCTGCAGGAGGATGTGTTGTTCCTGCCACCCTCTTGAGATGTTGACAGAGCCTGTGGCTCAGCAAACAGCAAATCTGTGGCTTAGTGGGAACCATGAATGTGGTGTGTCAGATACCTGAGGTTGCTGTGGGATGTCTTCGGGCTGGCAAGAGCCTCCTGAGAAGAAGAACTGACCTAGGAAGGGCAGAGTTTCCTCATTCTCTCTGCCTGTCCTTAGTAGCAGTGTCTAGGCTTCCCTCCTAGCTTGACTTTTCCTCATGTTTTTTATTCTAAAGTATTTTGTATCCCAAAGAGGCTGGGTTGTGTTCAGGATGTTTCCTTCCCTTTTCCACCCTGCTTCCTGGTCCAAAACAAAGTTTCAGCATCTCAACTGAACCTTACTGAGGCTTGGCAGGAGATTTAGCAGGACCCTGCTGTTGGAACCTCCCTCTCTTTGGGTGAATAGCACTGGGGTCACCACTCCATTTCTGCAGGATCTCTGACCAGAAACAACACTCCTCCTACTGGGACATGGTGCAGAGCTGTGCCTGTGCAGGTCGAAGTCTGAGTGCTTTCAAGATGGAATTGCCCAACCTCAAGGAAGAGCAGCATTCCAGGGCTTTTATTTCTGGGGGTCTAAGACTGTCAGACTCAGGATGTCCTGAGCTGCATGTTACAGGCAGGGCTGGTGTCTCTGCACAACCGTCCTCTGCTGCCGGGGTTGGAAGCAGAGTTCAATAAGCTTGAAGTGTGTCCAGGATGACAGTTTGTATATCTTTAGGGGAGCAATAGGGACAGCAGTTTCCCATCAAAATGAAGGGGTTTAAACACTCAGTATTACAAAGCATCACTTCAAGGATTTAGGGCTCCACACCATGTCACCAACACACATGGCCAGCCCTGGGGGACAGGAGCTTGGCCCCTTGTAGGGATGCTGATTCTGATGTGGGCAAGTGCTTGAGGAGCCAGAATGATTGACCTGACTCTTCTCACACAGGCCTGTAAAGGCTGCACACGGTGACTCCCAGACTGGTTTGGGTTGGAAGGGACCTTAAAGCCCATCCCATTCCAACCCCCTGCCATGGGCAGGAACACCTTCACTAGTCCAGGTTGCTCCAAACCCTGTCCAGCCTGGCCTTGAACACTTCCAGGGCTGGAGCATCCACAGTGGGATGGTTGTGATTGGTTAGTGGGACAGGATTTGATCATGTGTATATAGGATAAACAGCCCCATTGTGGTGGGACTTTTGACAGTGACTCTATGGGAGCAAGAACATTACAACATCTTTTCTTGACCTGCTGGGGGGGTTCTTCATTTTTTTTGGTTTTTTCCTTGTTTTTTGGAGAGGGGAAGTAAATGCTGGTGAGCCCAGCTCTGACCCTGGCTTTGGTGAATGGTCCGTGTTGCCACAGTGTGGGTTTTTATGGAATCTGGGAACTTCATCCTGAACACACAGCCCCACTTGTTACAAATATCGGACCTTTTGCTGCTTGTCATGCTCTTCTCTTGATCTTTGGTATTTTTATAACTTCTGAACAGCTTTAAAAAGAACCGAAGGTGAACAAACTGCACCCACCTGGCAGTCTTCTCATTCTTTGTGCACTGATAAGGTGAAGGTGTTCTGCTAATATTTAACCCAGAAGCCAAAGCTAAAAAAAGAGCTTCAGAGAAGACCAGAACAAGCAGAAGCCCCAGGAACAGCCCTGAATAGCCTGAATATGGGGGGAGTACAGAACCATTCCCAGCAGGGGGTTTTGGAAATCCACTGGCAGTTCCCTCCCAGGAGCAGAGGACGTGTCAGTCGGTGTGGCCGTGGTGGTTTCATGGCACATCTGTCACTGATGTGTGTCCTTGAGCTGACTGGATACAAACAGCACTAAAACCATGCAAACTTCCACAGGTGTAAATGTGTGAGGAAAGCAGTTTCTCTGTGCTGCTGCAGGAGTGGCTCGGGTGGGTTGGATGTGCTGCCCGGGCTGAGGGCTCGCCCAGCCTGGGGCTTGGGTGCTCGACAAGAGCTGACTCTGGGATTTCCTTGAGGACCAGGCGTGTCAGTCGTCCCTGGTGCTTTTGGAGCCCTCTGTGGGGACGGGCTCTGTGGCCTCTCGAAGCACCAAGCCTGGCAGAGCTGCAGTGATGGTTTTCCTAAGGTGTGGAAGTGAATTGATTTGTGTTGTCTGTGTCAGGACCAAACATACCAGTTCTGCTCATGGTCCATCTGCTGAACAGCTCCAGGGGTCACAGGTGGGCTCTTGTCATTGCTGCTGGGTACTCGCCATGTGCCCACAGGCACTGCCATGGAGATGGTCTCAGCCTGGTTTTGGGGTAATCAAATTAAGCTTGGGTACTGAGCTTCAGATTTTTAATTGGTTCTGCTCTGACTTTGCCAGTAAATATCGGCATTGTCATTTTTCTTGGAACTCCCTGATTTTGTCCCTCTATCTCTTCTTTCACCCAGTGGTGCATCCCCTCCATCAGGAGCTTGAGTTTCAACTGTGCTGATGGCTTTCTCAGGCTGGAGCTGCCCAGCTCAGTTCTCATCTGCTTTCTGTAGTTCAGAATTTCTGTTTTAATTCCAAAGCTGCTTTCACAGCTGCTTAAAACAACACACTGTTGTAATAGCTTTATTTTTGCAGTGGAGAAGATGACACTGATAGAGGGAGATCACAGCAAGCAGGAACCCAGGTTGTGTTGCAGCCAGTTTATTTGAAATAAGAGGTGATGGGGTGGGGACAGGAGGAAAACTGCTGATTTTTGAAGTGAAGAGGGTGACTGTAGACAAATCTGGCATTTCCCTCCCTCTGCCCTTGAACCATGTGCTGCAGTAGGGTCTCTGCAGCTCCTTGTTGTCCAGCCTGGGAGCTGGGCTGGCAGGAGGAGCTGTACTCAGGCAGGCTGGGGGAACTGGTGCCCCCTGTGCTCTTGGCTGCACCTGAACAGGAACATCTGACAGGCCTTGGAGAACTGGACCTAGACTTCAATAGTCTGAGTGCTGGAGAAATAAAAAATGATGCTGGCACAAAGAGTGTGAGCCAAGGCCACCAGCTTGGGGCTGCACAGGTTGCTGGACACTGGCTCACAGAGGTGAGTATTTCTCTGTGGCTGATGAGCACACACAGAATAAATAACAGCCCTGCTGTAGTCTGGGCTGTAATTCTTCTGAGGGCTTTGTGCAGTCCAGGTGTGCACACTGAGTCCCTCGAGCCAGCCCTGCTGTCCAGAACTGCAGTTCTTCTCCTGCGCTGGGTTCATTCCCAGGATGACCTTTCTGCTCCTTTGCCTTCTGGGAGCTCACAGAGGGGATGGCAAGGAAAAGAGGGGCTGAAGGAGTAGGAAGGTGCTGCTCCTCCAAGCTCCAGAGGTGTAATTGGCAGTGAGACATTTGTGGCTGGTTGTGCAGGTGTTCCACAGGAAATACGCTGAGAGATGAGGGGCTTTGAGCTGCTGTTGGGGGAGAATGTGCTTGTCTGCTCCAGTGGCAGGGCATGGGACAGTTTTCCCTGTCCAAGCACCAGCCTTTGCAGGGTTTTACAGAAAAGGTGTGTGACTCAGTCTCCCCATTCATTTCCTAATGCTGCCCAGCAGGTACAGAGCAGTCCATTTCTTTCCGGTATAGGGAGAAGTGAAGACCTGGGTTTGGGACTGGGGAAATCTGTGTGCTCAGCACAAAACTGAAAATGGCTTTTCCTGAGGACAACAGTTTGGGCACCCTTGCTCTTCCCAGGCTGTCCCTGTGTGTCTCTGATCAGGAGCCAGTCCCTTCTCTCTGTTTTGCCTTCAGCAGAACAGGGGCGGTGCTGACCCTGGGGCATTTTGGGGGATACTCTATTGTGTGGCACATCCTGCCACACTTCTTGTGCCAAGTTTCAAAGCACTTTTCCCCTCCCTGAGGAGTATCTGCACACGGATGTTTATACTCTAAAAAGCATCAATTACTGCTAAGTAACAATAAGAGTCACTGCCTCTGAAATGATGCTGGAAACTGGTTAAAACCATTAAAAGATGTTGCATGTTGTGGGCTAAGCAGAAGAGCCAAAGCAGTGTGAAGGAACTCTCAAAAATGCTTAATGTGATCAAAGAGTTTTAACAGGACCAGTGAAGGGCAGACTGGGGGAGTCTCAGCAAGGCAGAGCTGAGCCCTGGCTGAAATGTCCCCAGAAAGGCTGCAATTTTGTAGAAACAAGACTCCAGGAATCAGCTGCAGGTCTGGGGCTTTTTGTTTGATTTGTAACCAGTAAAATGAGGATTTCTATTGAGTTGGTTTCTACTGGTGACATCCAATGTCCTGATCTCTCATTTTTCCAAAGGGGACTCTTTCTCCTTGGCTCTCTCTGGCCACTGCTGTGCTTGGAGCTGATGTTCTTGTGCAGTGAACGTTGCAGCCCAAGTTCTCTGTCCTGAAGGGGCATGAGGCAGCTCCGAGCCCAGTGTTGTGCAGCTGGAGGGAGCAGTGGGTTTCTCCACACTCACTGCTTTCCATTTATCAGTGTCATGGTCACCTGCTGTGTTCTTGCCCTGAAACTCAGTCTCTGCTCACGGGCTGCCATAGTCCTATCTGCCCTTGGAATCATTAGAAGGCTTCCTCATCTCTCTCATCCCCTCTCCAGGTCACTCATGGATGAACAGATCCTGGTGTGCATTCTTGTGTTCCCCACATACATCTCTCTCCTCTGCAAGAATGGTTCTTTACCCCTACCTCTTCTAATCCTTGATTTGTCCCTGTAGAAACCTTTCCTCTTATCCCATGGCTCTGGAGGTTTTTATAAAAGCTTTTAGTGAGGATCTTGGAGACTTTGTGGAAAGGCAGGTGGGCTGTGTCACATCCATCCACATGGGCACTGTCCAGTCCAGCCCCCTCCAGGTTTCTGTTACAGCAGCTGGATTGACACTGCCCAAGTAGGTCAGATTCCTCTTGGGGGCCATGATATTGGATAAAGCCTCTGTTTTGTTTTGGAAGATGTTTTAGCCAGAGGCACCTTGTGCTTGGGTGGAATCAGCTCCTTGGGTTCAGCAAGTGTCTGGGTAAATGGGGGTTGGTGATGCACCAAGGGCAGACTTGGGAGTGGAGAGGTCTGAGTTCTGGTGTTTATTGATGTAAGCAGACCCTGCAGGTCCAGAATAGGGGGGTTGTGGTCTTCAGCTCCAGTAGCACCGACTGCAGTCTCCAGTTGTTCTTTTCCACATATCCATGGGTGGTTGTAACCAGAGGTAGGACACTTGGGCTGTTTTGCAGTGCTGTTATTGGTCTGGCACTTGAGGCAAGTCCCCAAGGCTGGGGATGCAGCCCAGCACCACTAGGACATGGGACAAGGTGCAGCAACACCTGACAAGGCTTTCAAGATCCCTCTGTGCTGCTTCAGAGAGAGCTGGGGGTAATTGCCAGGGTGGTTTGGGGCACATGGGAATGCTGCTGTGAGAGCTGAAAATGTAAGACTTGTGCAAATAGCAAACGGCAGTTGATGGTGTCACTGTGACTCCTGAGACTTCTTTTTTTTCTCCAATTGTTTTATTTTTATAAATTTTTGTAAATATAGCAACTGGAAAAACAAAACAACCATAAAAATGCCAGAGTTGGTGCCAGTGGGTGTACAGTGGCATCTGCAGTGACAGAGCTCATCTGAGCACATGCCAGCAATTAAGATGAGAAAACTGCTGCTCTGGACCATGCAGATCTCTAAGCCTTTAAGAAGTGGGACACTCATGATGAATGTTCAGAGCCTGTCTCAGGTTCAGTAAATGTGCAAGGCATTGCTTTCGTTTGAAGCAACAACTCTTCATGTGCCTGTGAATGTGCTGCCCAAAAAAAGACATTAAAATGCAGCCTGATGGTCAAGATGAGCAGGATGGAGACTGTTTTCGGGACTATGGATTTGGGTTTCTTTGTGTGCTTCCATGTAACCACTGGCCAGTGAGGTCTGGCAGAGGATCAGTGGATAAAGAACGTCAGTTCAGGAGTGGAAAGCTGAAACTAGACAAGTCTTGTGTAAAAAGAGACTATCTTTGGGAGTTCAGACTGCTGATGGTGAGAACAGGTAGAATCCAGCAGTTCTTGTATCCTCTTGCTGTGTTGCTGTGTTGGATATCTCCTCTGACCTCAGCCTTAGCTCCAGCAGGTGTTCCAGGCTGGAGAGCAGGAATCCCTGCAGGAATGACTCAATTACCACAATAGTTGCCTTCTGACTTTTAAATTCCAGGTTTTGGAGTCCTGTTCTGAATCCCTGTCCTTGCAAGGAGCCCATGTCTCCCACCCATGCTCTGACCCTTTCTCCTGTGTTCTGTCTGCCATGCCTGCTGAGAGCTCAGGACTGTCCCAGTCTGGAGCCTTCCCAGAGCCTGTATTTCTGTCCCAGTTGTGCTCATGGTGGCCATTGATGATGGTCTCTGCTTGGGGAAGAATCACAGGGGTTTGAAGCTTTCACAAGTTATTCTGGACAGGCACTGAGCTCTGGTTCCTGTCCAGCTCCAGCCTTCAGGATGTCTAGGATTGAAATGCCTCATCCAGGGAAGGATTCAGCCAGATCTCAAGATTTCTGCTCTCTGGCAAATTTGCTTTTCTTAAAAGTGTCTCTCTAACCCACCTCTGATTCCTGTGCAGTGCTGAGGATGGGACAAGGGGCAGCTGAGCACCAAAGAACCCCTGGAGGGGTGGCCTGCAGGACAACCTTCAGAGGGGCTTTGGGATGGGCATGAGTGCTGTGCTCAGGCTGCTCAGAAACCACCCCCTACCCCTCCAGACACTGCAGTGATCACTACTGAGATCTCCAGGGAGAAGTGTGGGAGCTCCAACTGCACCTGAGAGTACAGAGCTCTTGGCACAGAAAATGGAGATGTGGAGTTTGGGCTGGTAAATAGTAGAGAAAGGCAGGAAACCTTCTGCAACTTCAGTATTTCTGTTCCATATTTTCCTACATGGTTTGGCTTTGTAATTCTTGTCCCAAGGACTTAATTTTGTCTTCTTCAAGCTGTGCCAAGCCTGAGATAAGCTTGGGTGACAAATGCTGCTTTCTCTGACTACCCTCAGAGTGTGGATAGCAACTGTGAGAGCCTGCTGTAGGTGACAGTTTGAGTCACAGTGTGGTGGGCAGCTGCAGGTGCTGCTGTGCCATGTGTCAGTTGGCAGGGGACACACTGGCATTAGGAAGTAGAGCCTGAAATCCTGAATTCACTTTGTGTCTGCAGGGAGCTCAGAATTCTTGTGTAAACTAATCCTTCAGTGATCAATAACACCATGAGTGGTGTCTGACTTTTCTTCGGCTCTAAGTTCAGCTGGTTTTGGTCCTGGATGTTCAGGGGAATGTTTCTCACTGTGCCAAATGGATCCAATGCCAGCCATCCCAGCGAGGAGCCAGCTCACTGTCCCGTGTCTGCCCTGGTGCTGGATGCCTGTATGACCCAAAACAAGACAGTTCAGCCAGCAGAAAACTTCTGTTGAGTAGTTTTCTGTTCCCATAATGAGCTGAAATGGTTAACCATGAGTTCAGATCACTGAATAATTCAGGTCAGAAGGGATCTCTGGAGGCTGCTGGCTCAGCTCCTCACCTAAAGCAAGGCCAGCTTTGGAGTTGATTAAGTTTGCTCAGAGCTCAGGTGAGCACCAAAGCAGAGAGATGCTGCTTTTCTCAGCAACAGCAAACTGTGGATTTTTTAAGTAAGAGGGGCCCTGCTTGATTTTCTGAAAACGTGGCTCCTCTCAGTGGCTTCTACAAGAAGGAAGCGGGGATGTCTCTGGCAGCTGCTCACTGTTGGGCTGGCACTGTCTCCAGCTGAATCACAAAATCACAGAAGATCCTGACCTGGAAGGGATCAACAAAGATCATTGAGTCCAACCCCTGGCCCTGCACAGACACCCCAACAATCCCACCCTGGCCCTCAGGGCATTGTCCAAACCCTCCTGGAGCTCTGGCAGCCTTGGGGCTGTACCCACTGCCCTGGGGAGCCTGGGCAGTGCCCAACCAGCCTCTGGGGGAAGAACCTTTGCCTGAGATCCAACCTGAGCCTGCCCTGACACAGCTCCAGCCGTTCCCTGGGTGCTGTCCCTGCTCCCCCAGAGCAGAGATTGGAGCTGCCCCTGGGGAGGAGCTGCAGCCCCTGCTGAGCTCTGCCCTCAGCCTGCTCTGCTCCAGCTGCACACACCAAGTGCCCTCAGCTGCTCCTTGTGTGGCCCCTCCAGACTCTTCAGCATCTTCGTGGCCCTTCTTTGGACACTCTTTAATAGCTTTAGTTTCTTAATAATTAAGAAGCAGTAATAATATGAATAAGTTGCAGTAAATGGCAACTTTTGGCAGTTAAAGGAGATGTGAGCAGTGGTTGGAGCTGTGAGATAATCCTGCTTGCTGGGCACAGTTGTTCCCACCTCTGGAGCTCTGTGGATGCCAGGTTGGGTGCAGACAGGGCTGAGTGCTCAGCACTGCTCCTTCCACAGCAATCCTGTGCTTCTAGACCAGGTCCACGTGACAGCAGGGCTTGAAATCCTGCAGGAAAATAACAGGCCACTGAAGGGAAACTTCAGACTTCTTTAGGAAGCGTCCAGTCACCCCAGTGCCTGGGGGATGAGACAGAGCATGGGCAGCAGTATCCCTGTGTTTTGGGGGCTGCACTGTGGCTGTGTGGGTGCAGCTGGTGGGATGACTCTGCTCTGGAGCTCTTGGTGTCTCCTCAGGATGAGTGCAGCTCTGCATCGGGCAGGGCAAGAGAAAGGAATTAGCACCGGCTGTTGTTTTCTTGCATTCTGGTTAAAATCCAACAAAAGTCCAGGCAATCTGCTGAGTGGTGTTGGATTGTGGAAATAGAAGACCTCATTTCATTAAAGCACTCTGGGTCAGAAAAATGTGCATTGCATCAGTGTGGTGGCAGCAGCCCCAGGGAGAAGAGCAGTGCCTGTTCTGCAGTGTGCTCAGGGCTGTGCTCAGCACCACTGCTGGGCACACAGCACCAATGGAGCTCACAGGCTGTGCTCAGGGCTGTGCTCAGAGCTGTGCTCAGCACCACTGCTGGGCACACAGCACCAGTAGAGCTCACAGGCTGTGCTCAGGGCTGTGCTCAGCACCACTGCTGGGCACACAGCACCAATAGAGCTCACAGGCTGTGCTCAGGGCTGTGCTCAGGGCTGTGCTCAGCACCACTGCTGGGCACACAGCACCAATAGAGCTCACAGGCTGTCTCTGTCCTGAGCTGGCTGCACATTCACACGTCATTTCCCTGTTCCATTGAACAACCTCCTGAGCTGTGGCAGCTCCTGCATCCCTGCAGGAGCTGTGGCTGAGGCAGGGACCAGAATGTGCTGCCAGGGGCACAGGCACAGTGGGAACTCCTGGGTAGCTGAATGACATGAGGTGTCCCATCATGGGATCTGCCTGCACCCACTTACAGGCTTTTATTGCCCAAAACCCAAAACCAATTCTCTAAGCCTGGCAAATTACCATTACCTGTGTTGTCTTCACAGCTGAAGTGGGCACCAGATGTTTCTTGCATTTATTTCACCAAAAGATGAAGTCAGTTTTTACTATAAAATTATATAGTGAGGTCTTGCACCCCAGGAGTTCACCTGGCAGCAGTTTCTTTTTCCCTGGCACTGGGTTCCCAGGAATGTGGTCCCAGCCTGGGAGCCAAGGGTGCAGTCCAGCTGCTCTGCTTACTGCATCCCAACTTCCCAAATGTACCATTTCTATGGGTTTGTCACGGGAAAAACTGAGATCACTGTGATTTTGCTTGTCTGTAGAATCCTCAATTTCTCCTCCAGGTTAGAGAAAGCTCGTTGTGGCACTTGGTTTAGACACTGAGCATTGTGCATTTCATCTCAAATGAAATGCCCCCCACCTTCGCTTCCACATCACTTTGATGTTTGACATTTTCTTTGAAGTATGGAATGTTTTAGAATCATGCAGTCACAGACTGGTTTGGGTTGGACGGGACCTTAAAGCTCATCCAGTCCCACCCCTGCCATGGACAGGGACACCTTCCACCAGCCCAGGTTACTCCAAGCCCCGTCCAACCTGGCCTTGGACACTTCCAGAACTGGGCCAGCCACAGCTTCTCTGGGCAACCTGTTCCATTTTACTTGGGTTTATCCTTGTTCTGTCAACTTGGGGGATTCTGATAAATCCTGTAATGCAAACATTTCAGCCATGCACACAAGGCCAGAGCCCCCACAATTCCCACCTGTGCCATTCCTCCCTGCTCAGTGCCAGATGTCACCTGTAGCAGGTGACACTGATTCTCCTGGAAAACTATCAGCTGCAAGAAGCACTTGAGCTATCATATTCATTTTCTTACCAGCAAAGTCTTGCTGTTAATATTAACATTTCAGACAAGGAGTAGTAAAACCCTGTTTTTCCCACAATTCCTTGTATCAGCCTGACACAAAAAAGTCATTACTTGGGAAGTCAGACAGATTCTGAGTGACTGTGTGCTTCTTCCCAGCTTTTGACACAGAATGCTAATGCACAAAAGCAAGGAAATAAAATTCAAACTAAATCTTACCCTGCCCACATGACAAGCAAAATGGGGCTGGATCCTGCATGCACCATGTTATTTGGGTTGGAAGGGACCTTAAAGCTCATCTCCCTCCTGCTGTGGGCAGGGACACCTTCCACTAGCCCAGATTGCTCCAAGTCCTGTCCAACCTGGCCTTGGACACTTCCAGGATAGGGCAGCCACAGCTTCATTGTGCCAAGGGAATGACTCCTTGCTCACAGTAACTGCTCATAAAATCCTCATTAAAGAAACCCTAAAAATCTCTGTATGTGCCCACAGTTGTGCCATCCTGGCATCAATCTTTTATTGCACTCTGTTTCCTTGGCCAAGGGTTTTTTCCTTAACTACAAAGCCCCTCACTTCAAAAGTGTTTATGTCTTTCTAGCTCCTTGCCCCTATGTTGAATACACATTGAGGTTTCCAGATGTGAGAAACAAGACATCCTAAAGGTCACTCTGCATTTTTCAGAATACAAGAGGATGTTTGTTTGTTTCTTTTTAGCAGAATTTTAAAACTGAAGGAAACATCAGTCTGCTGAGCTGGGCCAGCTAATCTCTAGCCTTTAGCAGGACTTGGGAAAGATGAATGACCAAATTTAGAGGATCTGTGGGCAAATTTACCAGAAACCCGGTTTTGTTGTGGAAAGTGTGAGAAGATAAGAAGGCACAGACTTGCCTCTGGCAGTACCTGAGAGGAGAGGAGAGGAGAGGAGAGGAGAGGACAGCTGGTCCAGCTGAGATGAGCTATTACAGGAGCAGTGATCCTTGCAGGCATCAAGGATGGAGCTGGTCCCTTCCACTGCAGTTCAGTGGAAATTTAGGGACAGAGCAAATTTGACTTCAGCCTTGAGGGAGGGGATTTCCAGCACAGTCCTGACTATCAGGCAGGTCTTGGCTGATCCTTCCCTAGGAATGCTCTCAGAGCCTTTTACGTGGTCGCTGGCAGGTCACCACTCGCAGAAGGAAGAGCTGTAGGTGCCAGTTATTTTCAGGAAGGAAGGTATGGCTGAAAACGTGATCCTTCTGGAGTTCAGCCCATCCAGGCCAAGCCCCAGTGTCCCACAGCTCGAGTGCTAAGCCAGGGATCTGTGTGTTTGGTTCTTGTTCTGGCATGGAGGGCAGTGCCCCCGCTCAGGGGGCTGTGAGTACTCCAGGTTTTTCCGTGTGACTCTGTAAAAGATGGAGGCTGCTCTTGTTTTGATTCTCGCCTGATTTAATTATATTTGCTTTTTCTCTTTTTATTTCAGTTGTGATTCCAAAGAGCCCTTTACCTGCCTCCGAAGTAAACTCGGAGAAACCTAGCATGCACAGTAGCACAAAGACTGTTTTGGGGCATCAACAAGGGCAAAGGCGTCGCAAAACAGGGAAGAAGCGTGGTCGAACGACCAAAGCGCTAATCCACCACCCCATGCCTACACCCTCCAAGTCAGTGGAGCCTTTGAAATTCCCCAGAAAGAGAGGCCCCAAGCCTGGCAGTAAGGTAAAAGCTGATGCTGATGCAGGCGGGTGAACAGCAGGTGCTGCAGGTCCTGCCATGGGATGGTGCATGCGTGTGTTTGTGCACGTTTGTCTCAGCCTCTGGCTGTGTGACTGCAGCAAGTAGGAGACCCGAGGGGTATGTGGGCTGGGAGCATCCTCAGAGTCCAACCCCAGAGCTGTAGAGAATGTCTGTGTCCTAAAGATCATTTCCATCAAGAAACTGTGTCTTGGGAAGTGCACTGGCTGTGGAGTAGCATGGCAGATGCTGGGAGCACGACAGGGTGGCCAAACGGTAAAATAAGTTCTCCCGTCCTCGTATGTGGCTGGTCTGAGTCAAACCGAGGTGGCAGATCTCAGGCTTGTTATTTTTCAGGATTGTAGTTTATAAAATACACACCTATTGATTACTACGTTCTTGGGACACCCCATCATTCATCACCATCAGAAATGTGTCATGTTCCACAGTGCCTTGTCTGTTGGATGCAGAGGAGAGAGTGTAGTGATCACGGGTGGTAAAGGAGAGCAGGGATAAAAGGAGAAATATCTCCTCTTTTTCTGCAGAGGAAACCTAGGACATTGCTGAACCCAGCACCCACCTCTCCAACAACCAGTACCCCAGAGCCAGACACAAGCACTGTGCCCCAGGACGCTGCTACAATCCCCAGCTCTGCCATGCAGGCTCCCACAGGTAAGGAAGGGTCTCAGACCACATTCTTGACAGGATTGCACAGTTAGGAACTGCAGCAGGCAGACAGTGACACCCCAGGAGAGTCCCATTTCTTCCTAGCCTGTAAACCAGCAATCCTTACAGCTCCAGGAGGGCTGGCCTGAGAGAGGCACTGAGTCCAGATCAGCTGTTCGTTTATCTCTCTGTCTATTTGGAAATAATGGAGTCGTAGGAAGATTGCAAGGCCCCCTGTTGAGTGCAGAGACCCCTTTCCCTGAGTTTCCACGTGCATGTTGGTGACTCCACAGCTCTCCAGGGACACTGCTCATGGCCCTTCCTACCTGGGGGCACTCGAGTGTGCAGCGACACTTGTGAGCTCCTGAGCTCTCCCACACTGTGCCAGGCACAGCTGCTGGAGCTGCACAAGGGGCAGAGCAGTTACCAAAGGGCTGTGGTCTGTCCAGGTCCAGCCAGGATACCAAGGCACTCAGGGAGAGGAGGGAGGAGTGGCAGTGAAGAGTATGTGCACTGCTGCAGATGTGAGTGCAGCTGAGGATGAATCTGGCCAGGAAAGTCTTAATGCAAAGCTGCTTTTGACATGTTGAGTCAAGCTTTGGATATGGGCTGAGCCCTCTGTTTCCCCAGAATGTAATTGGCCAGTTTTCAGAGGAACCTAAAGAACCGAGTTTCCCTAAAAAGAAAACACTGTAGGAACCCCTAAAAAGTGGGAGTTGCATTCCTTCATCCCCTCTGAACATGACCTGGCTGGTGTGGAAACCACTTTACAGCCTGACTGCAGGGAGAAACAGCAGCAGCTTGGAAAGTGAGCGTGAGGCAGGAAGGTTTTGGAGGCGATTCCCCTGTAGAAGCAGCTCTGCTGTGAGGATGCAGACAGGCAGTCGTGGTGGATTACCCCTTGTGAGCCATTGGATAATCTTAAAATCTCAGCATCTCTCAAGTTGGATTTTAGGCATCTGTTTCTTGCTTTCTTGAGTGGGTTAATGGCAAACACATTTCTCACCTTGGCAGTTTGCATTTACTTGAACAAGAACAGCAGCACTGGGCCCCACCTAGACAAGAAGAAAGTTCAGCAGCTGCCAGACCATTTTGGACCAGCTCGAGCTTCTGTTGTCCTGCAGCAAGCAGTACAGGCCTGCATTGATTGTGCTTATCATCAGAAAACAGTCTTCTCCTTCTTAAAACAAGGCCACGGGGGAGAGGTCATCTCAGGTGAGAATGGGCCCACAGCACTTTGCCTTCAGAGAGGTCGTTGCAAGAGTTCTCTCGTTGGAAGACGTCTGTCCTGGAGCCTGGTGCAGCCACAGGCCAGGGGCAGACAGAAGAGTTCTGTCTTCTCTTTCTTGCCACACATCTGTGTCAGTGAAGCAGCAGCTGGTGGCTGACTCAGAGCAGGGCAGTTCCCATGGCCTGCGGGCACAGCTGTGGGAGCAGGCAGTGAGCAGCCCTGGCATCAGCCTGGGCACCATCCTGCCCCACCGACCGTCCCCTGCGCTGCCCCGGCCCCGGGAGGAGGCACAACGGGGGGGATTCTCACAGCTCCTCATGGAAAGAAAAGAACTACCCCAGTTTTTGGGTTTTTAATGGTCCTTTTAAGCCCGTGTGTAGCCGGGTCTGGGAGTGCAGGCCCCTCCTGGAATCCTTTCGGTTCCCTGGACCGTGGCTCCCCCGCGCTGCCGCCCGCCCGGTGCTGGGAGCAGCAGGCTGGTCCCGGCCTGTCCCGGCGCTGTGCCAGCCCCAGGCAGTGGCTGTTGTTGGCTCCAGACTAGCCCAGCGATGCCGAGATCCAGGAGCTGTGCGGCCCTGGGCGTAGCCTCTGCCTCGGCGGGGGGTTCACGTGTTGGGCTCTGTTTGTTTCTGTCTCCAGCTGTGTTTGATCGGGAACAGCACACTCTGAACCTGCCAGCAGTAAACAGTATCACCTACGTCCTCCGCTTCCTGGAGAAGCTGTGCCACAATCTGCGCAGTGACAACCTCTTTGGGAACCAGCCTTTCTCTCAGAACAGCCACATGCAGCGCTCACACGAGTACGACCACGACAGGTATCTACCAGGTAGGAGCTGGGGCGGGGGCGGCGCTGTAGGGACCCCCAGTGCTCCATGTCTTAACCCAGATTTTATCTCTATCTCTGGAGGCAGGGCTGTGTTCCAGAGCCCTCTCATAGGGTTCATTACATCACACCCAGTGTCGTGCACATGCCCGCAGGGCTCTTGCAGGAATCCAGCTGCATTTTCTGCCTGTCAGTTTGATTTCCATCTCCGCTCTAGGTTTCCGCTCATCCGTGCTGTCTCCTTGTCTTCCCTCCTCTCCTCATCCCCCAGTTCTCCCTGCTCCCTGTAATCTGATTATGGTGACTTCATACAGTGAGGAATAAGGTGAGCGAGTGCATGAGAGTGATAAGGTGCAGCAGGTGAACTGGAATCAGGAATGAATTAGAGCCACACTGGCCGTGGACCCGCTGCCAGTGCAGCCAGCCCTCGGTGACAGCGTGGCCCTTCACGGGTGATGCTCGTGCAGCAATCCGAGGCAGAGGTGGTTTTGTTGTCCTTGCCATGGCTGATGCTCTGCTGCACTGACTGGCACGCCCCAGCTAGACAGTTTATGCCACAGTGCAGGTCATCAGACTGCAAAACTGCTCTTAAGCCAAAACAAGCCCAGTAGCTCCCCCCACAGTGCTGGGTAGTGGCAGCAATCCTGGTGCTTGGCTGCCCCTCCAGGCTTTCTGGGGGTTCTGGGGGAGCTCCTGCTCTAGGAATGCCGGTTGTGGAGAGGATCAAAGCTGTCTGCACCCTCTTAGGTGGCTGACAAGTGCTCATCTCCTTTCCTGTCTTGCTTTCTGCCTCCCCAGTCAGCAAATAGCTATTGTGTTCTTTGAGGTCTTTCCAAAGTTAATCCTTTGGATAATTATGGCTCTGACAAGAAAAGCAAGAGTTTGGAATGTAAAAGGATGAGCACTTAGGAAGAAGTTGCTAAACATGAGGTGTAGGGGCAACAGCCAAATGCCACAGTGCTTTGTTCATTGCACCTCACAAAGCAGCCTCGGGGAGGGGATGAGCAAGAGGATCTTTAGAGAGAGTCTAGAGAGCGAGGATGATCCTCTGCTTCCTCCATGTCTGAGTAGAGCCATGCTGGAGCCAGCAGTGCCAGGAGCAGGGAGCTGTGCTGTGCTGTGCTGTGAGGAGCTGTAGGAAATGCAAGGACAGGAGCAGCATGATCAGTTACTGGGAGTGGAGGTTGCCCCTTGGGGAACCCTCAAATAGGAGAAATCTCCATGTTTCAGTGTGGAGATACCCTGTCGTTGAGAGATAGAGCAAAACCAGAGTGGGAGGGAGAGGACTCAGGTGTGGGCATGGATGAGAGTGTCCTGTAGCTCACACACAGGGTTTCCAGCCTCCCAGAGAGGTCAGTGGTGGCTCTGCCAAGAGCTGGGCTGCCAGGCAGGGTGGAGAAGTGTAAGTCAGAATTCAGGGAAGCTCAAGCAGAGCACCAGTTCTGACACAATGCTGAGACCTGCCCATCCTGAACTCTTGAATGGTTGCAGGGGTTAAAGAAAAATTAACCACAGTCTAGAGAAGTGACAGCACCTAGTCCTGCAGTTCATACTGACGTCTCAGAGCTCCTTGGTCATCTGGTCATCTAACACCTTTCTCAGGCACCTGAAAGAAGATGATAAACATAACTATCTACATGTTCCAGTGGCTTCTGGTGAGGGCAGAGGAACAGTACCGGCGATTTTGGGAGGTTTGGGCTGGTCATGGAGGAATGAGAGTGCAGTTGTACATCCTGAAACCATGCCAAGTGTCAAGGTGCCGTGGTCTCACCTTCAGCTCTGCATGTCCTGCCTTGCTTCCTCTGCAGGATGGGAATGTATTGGATGGGGCTGGTTCTTCCAGTAAACAGCCACTGGGTAGGGCTGGGAGCTACTTTCAGTTCCCAGAACAAACTGGCTTTCCAGGAGCACCCCTGGGGCTGCTGTGGAGAATTGGTGTGTGTGCTTGGGGCAGAAGGAAGGTCTGCAGCAGCCCTTGGGTCAGCTGTGTTCTGCCATTCTGTCTTACCAAGTGAGGCATGGTCATGGAAACAGGTCAAGTTGTACATCAGGAACAGTAGTTTGCAAGGATTCAGTTGCTGTGCCTGGGCTGGGAAATGTTCTGAATGGGTAGATCTGCCCTGGAGCCATCTGAAAACACAGGACTGGAGGGACCTTCTGGCCCCCTGAGCCCTGGGTCCTGCTGTTACAGGCACCACAGCACGTGGGGTTGCTTTGACTAACTCTGGAGTTACAGATTTTACTCTTCCACTAGAAGCCGCTCCAAGGTTTTTTGCTGAATATTTAGAAACTATATTGTAGTTTCCAGCCAAAATTTATTCTTGGGCAACTTGGTATTTGTGTCTCCCGGTCTTAACATTGTCTTTTAGCTCAACTTGGATCTCTTTCTTCTGGAAGTAGTTGGAAAGCAGTTGTAACCCTCTGGGGAACTCACCTTTTGGCTGCTCTCTGCTCTCCTCAGCCAGTGTTGGTTTGACTTCATGGGGTGACCAGAGTACCACCCAGCCCTCTGGGGAGGAGCTCGTGGGGACCTGGTACCACAGCACTGGCACCACCATGGTCACAAGAAATCTCTCTACAACCACTTTCAGTCAGTGTGTCCTTGTAACAAATGATGACCAGCCTGTCCTGGTTACATACCTTGTTCTTCTCATCCACTGTTGTCACCTGCTGGTTCCCAGCTCATGGGACAGTGTTTCAAGTGCACATCTTCATTTGGCTGCTGGATTTACCTCTTGACTGGTTCTTCATTCTGCTTAATTTCAAATGCTACGTTGTCTGGCCTGACATGGGAAGACATCAGCAGATTTCATCAGTAAATCTCTAAAATTTCCGCCAAAGGTTTAAATAAAAATACTAAATGACGCTGGGTTCAAGAATGATCTTCAAGCAGATTCATTGGCAGTTGCTCCCCAGCCTCATGTGTCACTGAGTGCTGCCAACTGCCTTTCCTCTCAAATCAGATTTCTGTGCATAGAACAAGGCTTCTGGTAATTCATGTTCTCAGTCTCAGCCAGTGGCTTTCTGTATCTGACATCTGCTGAATTCCAGGGAAATGAGACTGACCTCTGTTCCCTCATGTGACAGATCAGGATTTCCCCATAGTAGGGAAGCTGTTGGGTCAGTCTGCTGGACTTTCCCTGCCCTTTCCTTCAGAGCCTGCCACAAGCCTTGCGGTGCTGCTGAGGTCACACATGGGCATTTTGTTGCCAAAATCATTCACCTTCTGTTTCAAATGTTGGCACCATGTTTCCAGTCACTCTGAGTAGTGTGTCGCTGAGTTCTGTTACAATTTGCTGAGTTTGCAGAGTTTCAGGTGCACCATCATTGGCTTCCTCTGCGCCCTCATGTCCCTGGTTTGAGAACATTCAGTTGACTTAGTCAGTGGTGGACATTTTCATTCCTGTCCTGTTTCTCTTATCCTTTGAGCCCTGCCCCAGTGTTCAGCCTGGCTGCAGATGGAAGTAAATCCCAGAATGGTTTGGGTTGAAAGGGACATTAAGGCTCTTCTCATTCCACCCCCTGCCATGGGCAGGGACACCCTCCACTAGCCCAGGTTGCTCCAGGCCCCATCCAGCCTGGCCTTGGACACTTCCAGGGATGGGGCAGCCACAGCTTCTCTGGGCAACCTGTGCCAGGGCCTCCCAACCCTCACAGGGAAGAATTTCTTCCTGATATTCAGTCTAAATCTACCCTCTTTCAGCTTGAAATACACTGAGTGCAGGTGGGTGTCACAGATGGAGCAACACCTGAGCCAGGTGTGTAGGTGTGCTCTGCAGCCAGGGAGGAGGTGCCAGTGCCATCAGTGCAAGGCACAGTGTCCCAGAGTGGGAGCCTGGAGTGACTTTGGCCTGACAGGATGAGGTGAGTGACTCTGACTGCCTGTGAAGGTGTCCATCCCATGGCCTTGGGGTGGCCCACAGCACCATGCAAGCATGGGCAGGTGGGCTTCTCTTTCTCCCACCAGGCTCCCGAGTCAGGGATGTGAAATGCCCCTCGCAGCTGTCCCATCATCTGCAGGCAAGGACAACCTGCTTTCCTTTTCTCTTCACCCTTACCTTTGTGCACAGAGTCCCCTCACTCTGTTCCCCTGTGCTCGTTCCTTCTGTAGCTGAAGCACAGGCCTGTCTTTGCCTTTGCACTGTCTCAAAACACAGGATGAGTTCAAAGCCTCCCTTCCTCCCTGCACTCCCCATGCTCTGAGGTGCACAGCTCTGTGCTGAGCAGGGCCTTTTTATCCTACTAAATGATCTGCTTGTTCTTGGCATCCTTCTCAAAGTGAGCGTTTGTCCACTGAGATTTGGGGTTCCTTCCCTCTCAGATTATTCTCTCTCTGATGATTCACATTCATGACATTTATGTCACCTTTGAACTGAAGGTATTTTCTTTTTTGCCCCAATAATCTGCTGAGTGCAGCTCTGGATGTTACTCCATTTCTTTATTTTCTTAAAATTTGTCCTTTAAAACCAAAATTCTATTTTTGATTTATCCTTTCATGAATTTACACCAACCTCACTTCTGATTGCTGAATTGTCTTCTACAGCCTGACCTTCTGTGTTTGCATGACTTTTAACATCAACTACTTTAAAAAAATAACCCAAACCAAAACTTGATGAAACCTTTCCAAAGTATCACCTCGTGTTGTGGTTCTGTGGCTGTGGGGTGAAGAAGGTTGGGTGACACAGGGATATCCAGAGACATTACCAAGAGCATTTGTTCCCATCTCTGCTGGGCAGTAAATGTTTCTTACAGGGACTTGTCCTGAGGATGGAATTTGTCTTTTTAACAATGTCACAGTGATTTTTGGTCATACTCACATGGAGTCCCAGGGCAAGCAGCTTGTCTTTCCTTTCCCTGAAGGATATTGATACAACAGGTCCTGTTCTCTACCATTGTGTTTCACCTTAATCAGCTCAACTGTGCCTGTCTGGTGCTTCCCACCCGCCTGTCCCTCCGTGTGTTGGGTGTGATGCATCCCCTTGGTGTCGGTCCCCGCCGTGCCTGTCCCCCCTCCCGCACCCTGTGCCAGCTCTGGGGGCTGCTCTGGGCTGGTGGTGGCTCCTGGCATGTGTCTGTGCCATTCCACCCCTCTGTGCCCAGCGTGCAGTGCTGGGGGCTCACTGGAAGGGGCCTGGGAGCCGGTGGCCCATGTGGGCAGGGGGCAGTGGAGGGTCACCTCAGCTGGGACATGGTCTGCCACCCCCTGTGTCGCTCACCTGGCTCTGTCCCCATCAGTGTTGGCACTTCCATTCTGTGTCCATCCACCCACCGACACTGTGTGTACGAGGAGCTGTCCCAGCCCATCCCGACATCCCGCGTGCCCCGCGCGGCACAGAGAGCCCCATCCTTGGGGTGTGCTTGGAAAGGAGCAGCAGCCACAGCTGGGGGTGCACTGGGGGGAAGATTGCAAACTGGAGTGGGGTTTAATCCAGCACTGTGTATGGCACAGAGAGTGTGTAAGTCATCCCAGGGTTGTTTGCCAATTGTCCAAGTGTTACGTGCATCTGAAAGGTGAACAGTGAGATGAGCAGGAATTGTGTGGGATGAGCCAAGGGGTAGAATGACGAGAAATGGAATTAAGTCAACTAGGGGTGATATTTGGGGTAAAATATGGCAAAATATGGCTAAGATTCTTTGTTAGGTTTCTCGCCACCCTTTTTCTCTGATAACACTTGTTGAGCCCTCTCAGATGTTCTGAGTTGCAGCCTGAGCAGGGCTGGCGGTGCACGCAGAGCTCAAGGGACTCTGGCAAGACTGAATTTCCCAGGACATCTCCACTCCTAAATAGGGCTTGTTCTCTTTTCCTAGACAGAAGCAGTTCGTTAGACGGCTCTCTGCAGGGACCAGGCCGGGGTACAAAGCGCTATTCCCAAGATTCCCCTCCATACACTGCTCCTCTCTCCCCCAAGTTACCAAAGAATGACCGTCACCCTTTGGAAGGTGAGCACAGCGTCTCTTCCCAAAGCTGGCTGTTCACAGTGCCCTGTCCTGGCTCAGCAGGGTCACCTCTGCCATGCCAGACTGAGCCATGGCTTCAGGGAGCTGCTTTGCTTGTCCCTGGCATGGGTTGTGCCTGGTGTTCCAGAGGGAAGGGAACTGCTCTGTGGTGAGACAGGTTCCCCACACGGATGCATAAGGCATGTGGAATGCAGTGGGAATTCCTTCTAACCCTGATAGTCATCCTCTCATACCGTGTAATTTGGGGTTTAATCACCCGTGGTTTGGCTTCCGTGGCCGTGCATGGTGTTAACATCCTTAAACTGCCCAGCTGCTCCAGTCAATCTGCCCTGGCTTGTTCCCTCAGTGTTTGCTGGGGTGTGTTGTACAGATGCTGATGTGCAGCTGGACAGCCAGGAACCTACTGCCCTTTCCCAGGATCTCATCTTGTTCCTCACAGTCCTCCCTGAAAGAACTGGGGGGTCTCACTGGCATGTGCTCCACTGGCTCAGCCAGATCATTCACATCCTGCTGCTGCTTCCCACAGAGTCCCTTGGGATACCACTGTTGTGCTGGGCCCACATGTTCCCAACAGCAGCTGCTGGAATGTCCTCTTTGCTGTCTGATCCACAGGTATCCCTTGCATGTGCAGGTGGGACATTTCCAGGAGGTCCAAGTAGCTGGAGGACTCCCTGAACTGAGCAACCTTCAGTAAAAATACTTCCACTTTTGTTCTGAATTGCAAACCCTCCATAATGCAGACTGGAGATTTAATCTTACTGATGCCTTTTAATTAATGGATGGTGAAATCTGCCAAGGTGTTAATCACAGTTCTTTGTAATATATCCCTGAAAAAGTGCTGGAGACTCCTGGGTGGGCTCACAGTTCAATGGCTTCGTGCTCTGTTGCTGTCCCTTTAGAATTCCCATCTCCCTGGCTCTGCAGGGGTTGCTGATCCCAGGTGTGAGTGCCCAGCCTGCCATCACTGTGGGTGATTTTGGTCTCCATCCATCACTGTGTCCTGTGACCCTGTCACTAAGCACAGCTGCTCTGAACTTGCACCCTGTTGCCCAGAGAAGCTGGGGCTGCCCCATCCCTGGAGTGTCCAAGGCCGGTTTGGACGGGGCTTGGAGCAACCTGGGCTAGTGGAAGGTGTCCCTGCCCATGGCAGGGGAGTGGAATGAGATGAGCTTTAAAGTCCCTTCCAACCCAAACCAGTCTGTGATTCTGTGGTGGACAGTTTTTAGTGGCCTCGGTATCTACAGTAAGAACAACTGTAGGTTTGTCACAGAGCTGAAATGAAACCCAAGGTGATATGTGGGGACTGTCTCATCTCTTCCAGCACACTGACAAGTCAGAAACTGTTCCCTGAGGCCCCCTGTTTCTCACCTCCAAATACACATCCATGCTGGTCTCTTTGCCATTCCCCTCTGATCCATCAGCTGAGGTACTATTAGTATGACCCAGCTCCTCCTCCTCCCCCAGCAGGTGGGACACACAGTTCAGCCTGTTCTGGAAGTGCTGGTCTGCTCCAAAGGTTCAGGTGCCTTAGCTGGGTGGTGAATATTGCACACTCTGTATTGTCAGCGAATAGAGAAGGCTTCCATAATGGGTAATTCCAAGGAAGAATCTACATTAGGTTGTCTACAAGATTGATTCTTGGTCTGCTTCAAAGTCTGTTCACTTATCCCTTGGCCTTTGAATGGGTTGTGCCATCTGGATGCAATACACTCCAGCCTCTTCCAGAAAAACACAGACAAGTGGGCAGAAAGTGTGTCTGTGTGTGAGGGGGGTGATCCTGTCGGTGTGTGACCTTCCTGCAGCGGCTCGGGCTGGTTCTGTGCTTGGTCCAAGCAGGGAGGAATGAGGTGCAGTTCCAGATTCCATCTAGAAATTCATTCTTATCCCATAGCTAAAAGCTGAAATGAATACGTCCTCCTCCACCAGGAAATTGAAGTGCAGGCAGGAATACTTGCATTTCAGAGGATATATTTTAAGAATATGCGCCTGAAATGCTTGGATATTGAATATTTCTTGAGCAAGAGAGTACATCTTTTCATGGAGCTTAACTCTGGCTTCAGCAGAGTGACAGACAGCAGCCCCTGAACACTTCCCAGTTTGCCAAATGGAAGGCTGTGAGCAGCAGTGGGATATCCCATTCACCATGCCTTTGGCAAAGCAGAGAGACGAGGAGGGGATCTCACCTCTTACATTGTTTTTCCTCTTGCATCCAGTGGCATTTGTGTTGCTTTTTGCTGAAACGCTGCAGTCCCAGCCCAGTGGGGACCTGCCTTCACAGCCCAGCATTTGCTGGAAGCAGTGGGTGTTCAGTAGTTGTGCAAATCAGATTTGTGCTTGTGGCCAAACTCCTGTGTTTTAGCAGTAAAATGGCACTGTTGAGTCTGTAGCACTATTTGTTTAATTAAACTTTAATTATCTGCTCCCTGCCTCTCCGCCACTAATTGTGGTGTGTTTCCCTACAATGTGCCAACTGCCAGCCTTTAGTTAACTCTAGCAGTTGGTGTAGGGAAATCTGCCTAAGAATCAACCACCTCCTCCCTCCTTCAACGCTGGCTGTGGAGGGTGAAGGATCCTGGATAGTACCTGAGCACAGTCTTGCCCTGCCCATGCCCAGGAGCATGTTGTTTACTGCTGCAGATGACTCACAGGGACAGTAATCATTGCCCTCTTGCCTCATCTTCCTCTCCCCTTCCTAGAGGTGTCAGTTCATCTCAGCAGTTCTCTGTGTACTTGTATTTTTAGGAAGACCCTCAATCTCTCTTGCATTGCCCCTGCCAGGAAGCCTCCAGCTCTGCTGCAAAGTTCACAGCCCAGCCAAGCACTGCCCTGAGCTGGGATAGGGAACCTGGGGGTCAGTGTGCACCTTCACTTCCACCTCCTGGCAAAGCAACGTGGTGCCCCCAGGCCTGGCCTCACCCATGGCCTCTGGGTGTGTGATCACAGTTCCTGTGAGAACAGGATCACATATTTGCAGAATGCATCACATTCCCATCAGGATAACAACAGTGTGTTGACTGTTGAGTGAAGTATTTTCTGGGGTTGAGTTTTGGATCCTCAGCATGGCACCAACATGAACCTGTGCATGTGCTCCCCCAACCCCCCAAGCTGGGCCTTCTGCTGGCAGTGAGGAGAGCTTTGGGGTCCTGGGGAGCAGTTAGAGACACGTGTGCCTGACCCAGCACATCTGGGTGAGTGTCCCTGTGTGTCACCTCGGGGGGAGGGGGGCTGTGTTTCCTTGGAGGCTGGAGATGTGCAGCATGGAGCTGTTCCCATGCCCACAACCTGTCCTGTGGCAGTGCACAGGGCTGTGCCCACTGCCCCCTCTCTTGCTTCTGCCCTTCCTTGGCAGTCAGACAGCACCCTCTCCCAGATGTTTAATGGGAAGTCATTTAGGGTTTAAGCAGAACTGTCCCATTGAAGAGGAGACCAAGTGTAGTTCCTCAGAAGCAGCTCCAGTGGAGACCCCCTGGTGTAAGGGACAGCCAGTGGTGGATCTGGCTGGGCAGGGGATCTCCACCCACCCCAGGGCCAGAGCAGCCACTCTGTGCTGGCTTTGTGTCCAGCCTGGAGCTGAAATGGGATGCTGGGAGTGCAGGAGGGGTTCACAGTTATTTGGGAAAAACCATGAGTCAGAAAACCACCCTTTATGCACTGAGAGCAGGTGAGAACACACCTGCCCATGTGGGAAGTGAGTGACACAGGACAGGTCACCGGAGGGGGGTACAGTCTTACCACCAGCAGTTTCTAGTGAGAGTGCAGGGCTGTGCTGCTGTTTTTAGGCATGTCCCAGAGACCTAAAAGCAAAAAAAGGCAGCAGTGCCTCAAGTGCAGAGTGACAAAGCCCCCGAGGTGGAAAAACAGCAGTTACCCAGGTGATAATCTCCCACTGGCCTCACCAAACTGGCCAACAGCCAGACAAGAGGGTTCCCAATCCATAGCCTTATGAGCTGAAGCTCTGGAAGGTCAGGGCTGGGTATTTCCAGCTGAACTGGCTCTGGGATCTCTACTCAAACACAGACAGCAGAACACTGAGACCAGAGGACCCCAGCTCACAGAACAGTCCCATAGTTTATAGAAACCACAGCAAATAAGGTGCCTTCAGGAGAGCTTCTCCAGTCGGGTGGGACCCTGTGTCAGCAGCACTCAGGGTTAGGCTCGGGCTCTGCACCTCCCTTCACTGGAGCCTGGCACTACCATGTCAGCAGGGAATTTGGGAAAATCTCAACAGCTTTTGGGTCTCTCAGGCTGCAGTATCGACTCTGCACCCTCACCACCAACCCAGCTCAGCACAGCTTTGCTGTGCTGCTTCTCACCTCCTGCTCCTGTGGTCTGGGAAGCCCCAGGGAGCAAACCCAGGGCCTAGCCAGAGCAGTGGCTCAGGTTTCTTGCCCCTTGTCACCTGCTGTGTGTTGGAGTGGCAGCAGCTCAGGGCTGTGAGCTGCTCTCAGGGTCTCTGCAGACCCTGGTAGGGGAGCTGCAGCCCCAGCCCCAGCCCCAGCCTTGGCCGGGGGTGCTGGCCCCAGAGTGCGCTGGCCCTGCCCCTCAGTGTGGGAGCTGCTTTCCTCCTTGGTGCAGGAACTTGCCAGGTAATTCCTAGGAAAGAATGCAGGTATGACTCAGGAGGCTCAAGGGCCAGGTGGGCTGAGACTTGGTTGTGCCATAGTAAAACCTACAGACACGTGGCCCTGAGGTGATGCTGTCACAGTGTAACAGCAGAGGCAGGTCTTGCTGGCTCAGATACAACCCTGGATAGTCTCCTCAGCCTTTCCATCCCAATAGTGCCACCAACAGCTGGAAATTCAATGGTGAGGAAGGTGAGGAAGCTGCTGTTGCCCTGGGACCCTGCCTGGGGAGGACCCTCAGCCCAGTCCCCCCTGGGCACGTGCCAGCACAGGGAATTGGTCTCCGACGTGGTTAGGCTGGAAAAGGGCAGGAGGTCAGGAGGGATGAGCAGCTGGTCACCAGCATGTTGCTTTTGGGGCTGGAGGACCAGCATGGCATGGGAGCATTGCCTGGCCATGACAGTGCAGCCCCTCCTGCCCTGCATGTGGTGCTGCCCTCCGGGATCCCGCGTGTCCCACACCCCAATCCCAACCGCCGGGGCCAGTCCCTTGCACGCTGATGCTGAGGGTGTGCAGTGTGTGATCCCCCAGGGAACCTCCCCTTCCCTCCCTGCTCAGGGCTATGTGTGAGTCCTGTGTCTGTTGGCATCCAGATGGAGCAGGCCTGCCCTGCCACGGAGGGGTCCAGGGCCATTGGAGCACAGGGCTGGGCCAGAGCTGGTGGTGGCACGAGCAGAGGAGCTGCTGCCTCAGTCTGGGCACCAGCCATTGTCACTGCCCACTAGTTGGACTGGCGTTTGCCAGGTGAACACCAGGCAGTGCCTGGTTTGATCCCTGTGCTGTGGAGGAGACCAGCGAGAGGGGTCAGAGCCAGTGAGTGCTGCAGTTCTGTCCCCGAGCAGGAGCGTTGGGCCGTGGGGTTCGGGTGCACTGACTGCAGCTTGGTGCGTTCCAGGTGAAACCTTTGTCCTGGGAGATGGCCTCCCAGGGCCCTTGGAGCCTCGCCTGGACCCTATGGACTCTGCCTTGAACTCTGTCAATTCCTCCAGCCACAGCAGGAGCTCCAGAGACTGTCGCCTGCCAGGATACAGGCACCTGCACCAACCCTCGAGCCTCAGCCAGGGCACCTCTGCCCTGCGCAGGCCTAGCTCTGGGGGTAAGAGCTCAGAACAGCCCTGCAGCTGCACAGTGGCAATAGAGGACCTTCCTAATTCCAGTTACACCTTTCTGACTTCAGCAAGTACCAGCCTGGGCTCTGCACAGCCCCCCAGCTCTGTGAGGTGTGGTGGCACCTGGGCGGGGGGCAGTGTGGACAGTGACACTGCTCCTGTGGCTGGTGACTGGGGGGACCTGGAGGTCAGTGGAGAGGAAGGAGCAGGCAGGAGCTGAACTGTGTCCAAGTGACAGATGGGCATCTGGGTCCGTGAGGATGGATCGGGAATGGCCGGGGAGTCGAGAGCTGCCTGGAGAGGCTGGAGCTGAGGGGGAGGCTGGGAGGGTGGGATGTGTGAACAGCACCTCTGTGTGGAGGGAGAGGGGCAGGAGAGCTGAGCTGGTCAGTACAGCACATCAGCATATCAGGTTGCAAAAAGTGTGATTTTGGGTGCATGGTGTCAATAAAAGCCTCTCAAAAGCTCAGGCTGCTGGTGCCTCCCCCCACCTGCGTGTGAGGGCAGAGCTGGGACAAGGGGCTGTGCTGATGCCAGAACGTTGGGAACAGGACTTGTGTCAGCTCGGACCGTGCTTTGGGACCACAGGATGTCACCTGTGGGCTCAACCTGTCAGAAAATGAAAACATAAACCAGCTTTGCTGTGTTAAATGTGCTAAAGGTGTTGGGAGTGGAGGAGGAACTGTGTGTGAGGAGAGACGTGGGAGTGGGGAGGGTGTTCTGCAGAGGTGGGAGCTGTCAGCTGATAGGCGAGGAGGAGTGAGAATGGGGGGGCAAAAAAGGGGAAATTGGAGTTGAGAGAGAGGAAAAGGGCTCAGTATAGAAGGCTGCCCTGAAAAGGAGAGGGAATACGGCTTCTGTGCCAGACCTGCACTGCAAGGATGGGGGGCCTGACTGGGATGTGATCCTTGCTGTGTCTCTGCCCTTGCTGTGGGAGAGGAGGCTGAGTGGTAGGTTGAGGGTCAGTTACTGTGGCCACTGGACTAACAGCCCTGTCTGCACCCGCAGGCTCCGACAGGTACCTGGGCCCCCGGGACGTGTCCCGGCTGAGCGGCCGCGACCCCTCGTCCTGGTCGGTGGAGGAGGTGATGCAGTTCATCCGCGAGTCCGACCCGCAGCTGGGCCCCCACGCAGACCTCTTCCGAAAGCACGTGAGTGCCTCTGGCTGTGGGCAAACGTGTGTGTCACGTGGGGGGGGAATCAGCACACAAGGAAAACGCAGGAGAGTCAGAAAATGGCAGCACTTTGGACCAGCTGGAGTTCTGTGCTTAATAAAAATATCCTCATAAATCGTGCTCATCCCCTGTCCGGGATTGGGATCCTCACTCAGACCCCTTCAGGGGCAGACCTGGCAGCTTTGAATCCCAGTGCTGAAAACACAAACCCTGCTCACCCTGGAGCCTAATACTCACCTCATGGCAAATTTCTCCTGTCAAGAAGCACATTCCAAGTGGGATTCATGGAGTGCATCGCTGCTCAACTCTGTTTCCTATAGCAGGGAGTCCCCTAAGGCTCTGCTCCTTGTGCACATCTGTAAGTGTAAAACAGCTGCAGACACAGCATGGAGTTTGTACCATTAAAGCTACAAGAGGTTTGGCAGCTCCATGTCCTGATTCCTGCCAGAACTGTCTTCCCTCTGTGTTTTGATTGAGTCCATGTTCTATCTGGTGCTGCTTGGGAAGTCGGAAGAGCCCTGGGAGCAAAAACCCAGCACTGCATCCTGCTCTGGGCTGTGCTGACACAACACTCCTTTTTTTAATTAGCTCTATTTTAGAACCACCAGTAATTGAAAAATGTTTGTTTTAATTATGCAAAAGCTGCCAAGGGTGGGAGGTGCCCTGGATTGGAAGTCCTGGGGAGAACCTTGCTTTTATCTGCAGAAGGGAAAACCAGATCAAACCTGGTACTGGAGATCCCTGGAGATCTCATCAGGCTGAAACCTAACTGGGCATTGACATAGGGCAGGACATTCTGTTGTTTGAGGTGGTGATTTTTATTTTTCTTTTATAAGTCCATTAACATTTTTTCGTGGAAAACTGTCCAGTGCAAAGCTCTGGCCCCATCCTGGACTGGGTGATGGAAAGGAGCACTGAAAAGGACTGGGAGACTTCCACTTCCAGATGCCAAGGACAGAGCTGTTCTCTAGTTTTTCTGAGCTCATGATCCATCCCTTCCTGAGCCTCAGGTGGGACACACCTGGACTCTGCTGTAAAGCATCAGCTGCTTTGGAAGCTGCTGTGTTGGAATCAGCCCTGCTGGGGATGAGGAGCTTCACCACTCTCTGCCAGTGGCTGGGACTGTGCTGTGAACTCCAGAAACACAGAATAGAAACCCAGAATCATTCAGGTTGGAAGAGCCTCTGAGCTCATAGAGTCCAATAAGACCCCAGCCCTGCCAAGGTCACCACTAAACCATGTCCCCAAGTGCCACATCCACAGGGTTTTGAACACTTTCAGGGATGGTGATTTCACCACTGCCCTGGGCAGCTGTGCCAGTACCTGACCACCCTTTCAGGGAAGAAATTTTTTCATGATATCCAGTCACAGAGTGCAGACTTTGAGTTTCAGGGTCTGTTCCTTCACCTCCATCTCCATCCGTGACTCAGGGCTGTGTGTCATGGCAGGGTTGTTGTCACCATTGCTCCTGTGCTGGGGTGAAGTGCCCTGGAACGAGCCACTGCTCCCCTGCCTCCATCATTCCCCTGTCAGCAAAACCTCCCTTTTCCTCCCTCCCCACCTCCTTCAGGATTTGCTGCCCCTCTGGTCAAGGCTCCTGGATGTTGATCACCCAGCAGATTCCCCGCTGCACGTGGGGTCTGGGGCTGAGGCCTGTGCTGGAGCAGGGTGGATGCAGTGCTGTCCATGCTGAGATGTCCCTGCTGGGATGTTGCTGAGCAGGGCTGACACCCAGCCCCGCTGCTGCCTGTTGTCCTGGCTCAGCGAGCAGGGAGGGGCTTCCAAGGGGCGTCACAAGCGCTGTTGGTTCCCCCTTGCAGGAGATCGACGGGAAGGCCCTGCTCCTGCTGCGGAGCGACATGATGATGAAGTACATGGGGCTGAAGCTGGGGCCAGCCCTGAAGCTCACTTACCACATCGACAAGCTAAAGCAAGGCAAGTTCTGAGAGGACATTGGCAGGACAGATCCTGGAAGCTCCGCTCCTGGCCACCCCCACCCGCGCTCACCTGCCGACAGGTTCGCATGCACACACCCCATTTACACCGCAGACAGACAGACAGACGGACACCTCGCTGACAGCCCGGCCCCCCCAGGAGACAGACGGACACCTCGCCGATAGCCCGGCCCTCCCGGGTCCCGCTGCCCCCGCCCCAGCGGGAGGAGCCCGGCGCAGTTGGGCTTCACGCCAGACTCGAGCCGTGGGCGCCCTGTTGGAAGCAGAGGGTCTCTCCCAGCACTCCTTCGTGGGCTCCTGGTCCTGCTTCCCCGGGATGGAGCAGCAGCTCTGGGCAGTCCGTGGGGACTGGCACCACCTCCTCCCTCTCGCCTGCTCGGGGCAGGCACTGGGGGGGCTGCAGCGGGGCCGTGCCCCGACTGTGCCCTGCGGCACCACGGTGAGCTCGGAGCATCCACTGCCCCGGCCCCGCCTTCCACAGCGGGGGGAGCCCGGGGGCCACTCACCCCCCTCAGCTCTGCCTACCCCTGGCTTCAGACCCGGCTCCAGCTGGGCACGCCAGGCCAGGGATGGAAGCTTTCATATTTATTCCAGACTGGAAAGGCCACACGGCACTGGCTGGGAGCGTGGAGTGAGCTGGGAGAGCCAAGGAGCAGGGCTGGGTGCCCCTGGCACGTGTTGGAGGCTGCCTGGATGCTGCAGGACTCGGCTGATACTTCTCGCCTTTTATTTTTTTTTTAATTTTCTCTTTTGGAATTTTTTTTTTTTACTAAGGAGTTGTGTGTTTAAAACGATGAGATGATTTTTCTACCTATGTTGAACTCGCAACTCTTGGTGATTTTTAGCCAGAGCTGCCAAGGTTTGTCTTCCCAGGGGCACTCCCGCTCCTCTAGAGTTTTGGTCCGTCCCAGCTCAGCGTGTGAGAGGGTGTTGGGTCTGCCCAGAGGATCCCGGGGTGGTGACCCGTCCCGATGTTGCTCTTCCTGTGAGGGCTTTGTCCTGCCCGGGGCCCCTCTTGGTCTCAGGCAGTTTAATGTATTTATTTTTGATGGCACTTGAGCGGTTCCCGCGGTCCCAGACACGTTCCTGCAGCTGCACGAGGAGTGTGGAGGCCACCGGCTGTGCCAGCACCGTCCCGGGGGCAGCGGTGCCAGCTCGGGGCTGCCTGTGGGGCAGGGGCTGCCCAGACCCCTGAGCGGCCGAGCCGGGGCAGGGCTGGTGGGGCAGGCGGGGGCTGACCCCGCTGTGTCCCCACACAGACCCACCCGTGCCACATTCCCCTGCAGTGACCAAAGGGCTGGGACGGGATCTCCACTCCGAGCACTTCTTCCTCCTGCCCTCAGCTCACCCTCTGCATCCAGAGCCACGGCTCAGCGCCCCCGGCCAGCCTCGAGGGCCCTGGCCAGCAGCAGGACGGGCCCCCGCGGGGACCAACCCTCCAGGCTCTTGCACTGGGTCAGGTTTACCCCTAAGGGGCAAAGTTGCAAAAAAAAAAAATTTAAAAAATAAAAAAAATACCCCAACACCCAAAGTAATGAGAAGGCAAAAGGCTTTTTGTCACAGAGCGTAGCCCGTGCTGGGCCTGGGACACCCCTCCGTGTGACCCGCACTGGTCCTGCTGCACCCGGGGCCTGGCAGGGTCAGCCAGTGCTTTCCTCTGCACTTATTTTACGTTGATCTGTTTATAAATAAAAGGATACCAAGTTCCTCCCCGCTGTTTGTGCACTGAGCGCTGGGCTGGGCCCTGCAGTGGCTCCCACAGGCACCTGCCAAGGGGGGAGCACAGGGACAGGCAGCGGGTGCTGGTGCAGGACAGACCCGCGGCTCCCTGCCTGCCTTGCCCTGCCCTCCCTGCCCGTCCTCCGGGGCTGAGGAAGCGGATGGGATTGACATCCATCGCGCCTCCCGATCTCTGCCGCCCTCCCGCCCCCAGCCTGACCCCCCTCTTGCTCTTCGCGGTGCTGCCCGTGCTGACAGAGGCTTCTGTGACTCCTTGTCCCTGTCTGGAGCTTGAAGGGGGTGTTGAACCCATCGCTGCCAGCACAGCTCAGCCCTGAGGCACCGGGGTGGGCAAACAGCCCCTGCAGCCAGACGGGGAGGGAGGAGAAGGGGGGGACGATGAGCTCTGAGCCCCCACCTTGCTCCCCAAAAGAAGCAGTGCCGTGGCCCGGGACCCCACCCTGGGGGCCAGGTCCGGCCCAGACCCTGTGGCGCCTCTCGGGGCTGCCCGTTCCCACGGGAGGGCAGAGCCGAAGGCGGGCCCGGCCCGGCCCCACACCAGGGGCTGCTCCCCCACAGCACCGCGGCCGGGGGGGTCTCACCCCATGTGCTGAGCCGGGGTTTGTGTCCCAGCTCGAGCTGCGCCTGGAACAGCCCGGAGGGGCTGCTGGAGGGAGGGAGGGAGGACACCCAGCCCCAGGGAGGGCAGCGAGGTGGGTGCTGGAATGTCTTGGCTGGTCCAGCCCCAGGTGAGGGGGCAGAAGCCCCGGGTCTCTCCTGCAGCCTCAGGGCTTACTGGGCACCGCGGGGTCCCTGTTGAGGTGCCTCTGGCCCAGACTCACCCCTGGGGCTGCTGTCACAGTGCAGGGTCCCCCACGGCCCCGCAGCAGCAGAGCCCGGGTGGCAGCTGGACCCATCCACGTTTGGGGCTGAAAGGGACGGTGCTGTTGGGGCACAGCGGTGCCTTGGCCAGGTCCCACAGCCATCAAACTCAAGCCCTTGAAACAAGCCCTGCAGAGGCCAAATTTATTTGCAACATTTCACTGCATCTTCAACTTTCAATGCTCGTTTTTGTTGCCTGCCTAGCACAGGAGCTAAAATGCAGCAGTTCAGGGTGGGCACCAAAGCAGAGCCTTCACCTCCCTGGGTACACTGCCCGTGCCCCGGGGGCTGCCATGGGGCCGACCCTCCCCACACCCCCACAGCAGGAGCCCTGAGGGGGTTCTGGCCAACAACCCCAGCTGTGGAGCAAGGAGGGACAAACCCTCCCGGGGAGTTGCAGCCTTGTTCTTCCATTAGGAAGTGACTCCTCTGCCCTGCAGCACCTGCAGGCTCAGCCCAGGTTTCTCTGCTGCTGGGGGGAGATGATTTCAGCCAGCCTTTGGAAATCCACATCTAGAACCACTGTGAGTGCAGCTCACAAATTTTCCCTGACTTAGAGAGGACTCATTTAAAACTGAGTTGTCCCTCAGTCCCTTCCCTCCTTCCCTCCCTCCCTCCGAGCAGGGCAGGAACAGAACGAGCTCGGGGCTCCTGGTTCAGTTTGTTACAAATGAGCATTTAATGACCAAGTAAGTGGCACAGTTTTGGCCAAAACAAAAACATCTTGGGAGAAAGGAAACACAGTTGTGCTGCAGCTGAGGAACAATCTCACCCTGCCCCACGCCAAGGGCAGGGGCTGGGCAGTACCAGAGCATCAAACTCAATCATTCCTCCAGAACAGCTGGAATTGGCACATGAGGAATGCTCAAAGCTCTCTGGGCTCACAGCAGCTTTACAGGGAATACTGAAAACAACTGAGGACTAAAGCAAGGGGGGCTGGGGAGGAGATCACTGAGGAGGGACAGGACAGGGTTTGGTTACGTGGCTCAGCCAGGTCTGACTGTGCAGCTCTCCCCAGACTCCCGGGCCCTGCCGAGTTCTGAGCGTGTGACACCTCAGACAGTGCAGACACTTCATTCCTTCCTTCCTCAGGGAACCAGGGAGTCCATCCCTCAGCACTGCACAGCATCACCCAGCCCCAGAGCCGGGCATGGGGATGGGGAACACCCTCCCTCAGGAACAGCCCTCGGGAATGGCGGGAGCACAGGACACACGGCTCCGACTGTACAAAAAGGCAGTGGAAGGCTCTGCTTCCAATCCATGAAAAAGCACCAGGAACTGTTGTGTCCAAGGCCAGGGACAACAGGAGCAGCTCAAGGCAGCAGTGGAAGTGGTTCAGTGGTTCACTGTTCTCACCTCCCCCTTGATGCAAGGGGTGGGAGGGTCCCAACCCAAGGAGCAGCTCCAGGAGCATGGACCCCTCGGGTCAGGGCTTTCCTGGCAGCTTTGCTTTCCACCCCCCCAACTTGATCCCAGTTACTCACATCCCTGCAGTGACACGTCAGGCAGAGCTGATCGTGTTCCAGAGTAACACTGTTCCAGGAGAAGTTTCCTGATTACAAATTCATTGTGGCAATGAATGCACTGAGAGCACCAGTGCCAAAGGTTTGTAAATACTACTGAAAAAAAAACCAAAAAAGAATAAATCATCCTTCTTTCCCCCCCAAAAAACCTCAAAAAGGCTGAATGAGCCTGCCCAGCCCAGAGCCCTCCTCTGCAGCGCAGCCTGGCTCAGGCACTGAGCCAAACCCCAAAAACTTGTGCCATCCACATAATTTCACTAGTAAGCAAAGAGTGAGGAGGAAGCAGAAAGGCTGGAGAAAGCAACTCCACTGTCAGTGTCCAAGGCACCCTGATGCCAGCATTCCCTGTGCTGGGAAGGGCGTGTGCCATGGGATTCCCCCCACATCGAACCCCATGCCCCAGTTTGCTTTGATCTCCAAGCTGGTGCAAACTGAAGGAACTGAAGAAGTCTGGAGGAGCCTGTGTGAACTCTCCTCCACAAATAACCAGGATCTACATGGAAAATAAAGGAAGGACAGAAGAGCTGAGGAAATAAGGGACAGGATCTCAGAATGAAAATTATAAACCCTTAAGTCAGGAAAGCCCAAAGCTGAGGGTGTTGAAGCTATTGCTGTAAGAACGCCTGGAAAACCGAATGGAGACTCCTCTCTGCAGCAAGGACACACCTGGAGAGGGAAAAGGAGCAGGAGTTACTGACAGGAGAGAGCCACAGGCTGGAGCTGCACAGCACTGGAGTCAGGCTGAGCCATGTCCCTGGGGATACCCCACACTGCCACTGCCCCTCTCCTACAGCTTCATCTGGGGACAGCCCCCAAGCCTCCAGAGCACATAGGATGCTGTCAGGGAGCCAAAGGTTCACAGTGTCTTCAGGATAAAAATTTACAGGGAGAATTTTTCAGCTCTTAAGTGTTATACCAGGCTGTGGAAGAGCCCAGCACGCAGTGATCCCAGCATCCAGTCCCAGTCCTGTGCCCAGGGGTGGGGAGCACTCCTGTGCCAGACAGGGGCCGACCCTGCTTTCCCTCTGCAGTTTGGACGTGCCCGTCAGACCAAGGGAAGGGGGAGGAGGGTCCCCTGGCACTCAGCAGTGGAGCCTCCTCTCACCCCACAGGCATGTCCACAGATGCTGCTCAACTCCTCCAAAACCAGCACACAGACCAGCCAGAGCAGGAGAAGGTCACATCCAAGATCATCTACTGCACAGAGAACTCCCTTGACATTTAAGTCTGCCTGTCCTGCTGGTGCAGTCTGAGTGCCAGGTTTTAGTGTCCCCTCCTTCCCTGGATTGTGTACCTCCATTTTTCACATCTGCAGCCACTACAGACCAGAGCTTGAGCCCCTGGTCTGACAGAACTGCTATCCCAGAAGATGGGCAGAACAGCTACTTCCAAGATGTTCTTTGACATCAGTGAGAGGCTGCTTCCAAAATACTGAGCTTCCTAAATCCAGGAACCCCTTGCTCAGTTCTGCCCCCATTTTCAGGAGTGTGTGCTCCAGTGGTGCTCTGGTTCTTAACCTGAATTTAATCCCAAACTCCTGCCTGTGTATTTGTACTTCATTATGTGTCAGTTTGCTAAGGGAACACCACCCCCATCTGTTCCCCAGGGGCACTGCCCACCCCTCAGCACAGCTGGAACACGGGTGTGAGCACCAGCACACCCCACGGCCTGCCAGCCTCCCACCAAACAATGTGCAAGTCAGATGCCAGGAGAAAAGACTGGGCAAGTAATTTTTTCCCCAAGGAAGAGGCTGAGATCATTAAACATTACCATGGATCAGTCGTGATTGACTGAGGGGAACTTGAGCTCTGTGATCTCCAGGTCGGGGGAGCTGCTGCCGCTGCGGTCGCTGTAGGTGTCCCTGCAGGGGCACAGGGTGGGTGAGAGAGCACAAGTGTCTGAGGACCCAGAGCTGCACCAGCAGGCAGGGGGCTTGGTGTGAGTGCTGCCAGCTCAGGGGGAACAGCAGAGCACACACAATTCCCAGTGTAGCCACCCCTTAGGAAACAGGGCTGGGTCAGCACCCGTTTTGAGGTTTGTCAATTAAGATGATTACACATGTAACAGGCATTTTGAAAGGCAAAGTTACTCTAAATGAAATTAATTAAATCACTGTCACATTCTGTAAAGATCCTGCTTTCATCTTTGATAACATTTTGGCCAGTGTCGTCAGGCTGCTCTTGGGTCCCCCATAACCTTCCCTTCTCCAGGTTGAGCAAGCCCAGCTCCTTCAGCCTCTGCTCACTGGCCAAGTTCTCCATCCTCCTGAGCTTCCTATTCCCAGAAGCTCTCTGCTAATCCCTCTCCAACTGATCCATGTTTGACTTGTGCTGGGCAATCCCAAACTGTACAGAATGCTCTTGATGGGGTCTCTTAACAAATGCCAAGTAGAGAGACACAATCACTTCTCTCCATCTCCTGGCTGTGCTCACTCTGATAGCCCAGGATGCTGTCCATGCATCCATCCCTCCTCAGGCAGCCCAGGATGCTGTCCATCTGTCCCTCCTTCACTGCCCTTGCCCACTGCTGCTTCCCATTCCCTTGCTGTTCCCCAGTCCCTGGTGAGCAGAGCTGTCCCTGCCCAGTCCTGGCCCCTGTCACTGTGAGGGATTCCTGGATGCAGGACTCTGCATTTACCCTTGCTGAGCCTCGTGAGGCTCCTGCTGCCCCCCTGCTCCAGCCCAGGCCCCTCCTCGGGGGTACAGTGTGTCCCCTGGTTCTGTGTCACATGGAGCCTCATCCCAGGGCAATGACACCCACTGGAAAAGGTGATGACAGGAAGAACGGGGAGGACAGGCCTAGAACTGCCACCAATACTTTTAGATTACATGCCAGCCACGAAACTATTTGTGACCACAACACAAGAGACTCCCAGAGCAGTGGGATGCTGCAGCACAGAGAAAACTTCAGCTCCTCTGCTGTGAGGAGCCATTTCAAACTCAAATGTGCAAAAGCAGGTAATAAAAATATCCTTCAACCCTCACTGAAGTGAGTGACCATCACACAAGAAGCTCCCCTGGAGTTCCCCTGACACACTCACCTGACTGCCCTGCTGCCAACACCAACCAGGAATCCCGTGGTGCAGCTGCACTGCAGCTCAACACATGAGGCAACACTTTCCTCTGGGCATTGCACTTGCCTGGGTTTGACACAGTCAGTGCTAATTCTCCTTGGCATTCAGTCTGTTTTTTTTGTTTAGTGCCTGTCAGCACTCAGCAGCTCCTCAGTGTTCTCTGGGAGGAGAAGGGTCCCCACCACGTGGTGGGTGTTTGTTGCTCAGTGCCCAAGTGCTGAGCAGAACTGCAGGCACTGGGGAGCAGCAGCACAAGTAACTGCACCACTAAACCTACTCAAAACATCAGCTGCTTTGCAAACTGAAACGAAGAAAGCTGAAGTCAGCAGAAGTCAGCTGCAACCACCAGGACCTGTTCTTTAAACCAGCAGCAGGAACAAGTTTTTACAGACCAACCTGTACCTGGGACTTGTATGAGGAACATGGGGAAAAGCCACGAGGTCTCCACTCATTTAAAAGACAAGGCCCTGCCTCAGTTTTCCCAAACACCCCTGACCTGCAGCATGAGGCTGCAGGTCTCCTCTCCCTGAAGCCAGAGACAGCTCTGTGGCCCCAGTCAGCCCCAGCACACCAGACAAGAGCCTTCAAAGAAAGAGTGGAAAGAAGAGGTGCTGCAACACCACCAGTTATCCCCAGTAAATCTGTGCCAAGAGGATTTTCCAGTCTCTTATGCAGGAAGCAGCACTGTCCTGTGACAGGGCTGAGCAGGGTCCTTCTTAAACCCACCTGGGTGAGAGCCTGCAGCCCTTCTGTAGGTAATGGGTGAGTCTCCCTGCAGATGCCAAGAGGAGCCCAAAGTATGGGGGCGATGGCTTGATGGGCCTGGAGAGGAACTCGGGGTGGTACTGAACACCAACGAAGAAAGGATGCTCTGGGGGGAACAAACAAAACATTCAGGTCACATCTCTCAGGCCTGTGGCTGAGCTGCAGCTGAAATGCTGATCATGCTGAAGCCCTGCTGATGGGGAAGTGTCACTTCTATCCTGCCTTCTGTCTCTAATGGACAGCACATGGGATTCTTTTTTTACTGTCATTTCATGGATGGAATCACTCTGAGAGAGTCTGGTCTGGTCCCACAAAAAAACCTGCTCAATTATCCTCCAACCACTTTCCCTTGTCCATCCCACACCCACAAACCAGCTGCTTAAGGACTCACCTTCCAGCTCAACCACTTCCATCCGCTCTCCCTCCTCATCCTGCCCTACGAACTTCAGACCTTGTTCTTCAAAGCACTTTTTCAATTCTGGATTGACCTACAAGAGCAGAGGCAAGAAAAGCCATGATCTCTTGTGTCTGGATCACACAGAAAAACTCAATACCTACCAGAGCATTTTTACCTCAAATCTGTGTCTGTGTCTCTCTTCCAAGAAATCATGATCTCCATACAGCTTCCCTGCACCAAGAGGAAGATGTTCCTTAGAGCAGTGATACCAAGTTTGAACACATCCATATGAACAGCATCCATCAGCACCTGACACTTCTGGAGGGGACTAAATTCCCCCATTTCCATTTCCCTGCTGGAACAGTCTGAACACCTGCCATTTAAGGATGCTTTAACATTCCCAGGTCTAACTTCCCCATACCCACCACACATGCACGCCATTCCCAGGAAACATTTCCAGAAGAGGGAAGAAGTGCCTTACTCATGATTGAATTCTTGGTTTGGAAGAGTGTCCTCCTCTTGCCAAGCCTCATGGTCCCACCCATTTGCCCAGGATTATGTTCTGGCATGTCTATGACCTGTGAAAAACATTCGGAGAGGGAGGTGGGAATGGGGGAGGAATAACAGTCCCAGGCAGACTGAAACATTAAAGGGAAAAAACCCCACCAACATTCAAGCAAAAAACAAGCAAACCACCCCAAGGAACATTGTCTTGACAAGGCAGACCAACAGAACTAGGTGAGTTGGTCAAGTTACTCTAGTAAAGGCTGCATAGAACATATGGAAGGTTTTTCAGGAAGCTTTCCCATAGGAAACAGCCTAGGTCAGAGTCTACCCAGATCCCACACACCAGTTCTGTGCTATTTACTGAACTACATGTTAAACACACCAGCAAATTACAGAAACAAAACCCCCAATCACTTATACTTTGATAAATAACTTCACAGGTTGGTTTTTGAGGACTTTCTCCTTTTTAGTAGTACTCTGAATTCTAGCAGAAGAATCATTATGGTGGACACTGCATGAGGCACACAGAGTCTGCAGACTAAGAAATGCAGACTCAAAAATCTGTCCACCAGTGTTCCAAGGAATTCATTATGACTATTATAGAACAGTTTGGGTTAAAAGGGACCTTAAAAGCTCATGCAGTTCCATCCCCTGCCATGGGCAGGGACACCTTCCACCAGCCCAGGTTGCTCCAAGCCCCGTCCAACCTGGCCTTGGACACTTCCAGGGATGGGGCAGCCACAGCTGCTCTGAACAAACGTGCCCAGGGATGTGCAGAGCAGTCTGACACAGTATATAAGGATATTACAAGCAAATCACCATAAACTCACCACTGGATGAGCAGTTTTGGGGTCAAATTCTGTCGAGTTCGCATCTGCAACATAACATTCAGCAATTACAAATTCCCTCACACCACAACAGGCACTTAGAGACCTGCCCCAGGTTCGGCTGCTTCCCATCCCCAACCGTGCTGAGCCCCTCACAGGCACAGAGCTCATCCCAGGCAGCAGGAATGGGACTGTCAGCACTGCCTGGTATCCATTTCAGAGGCTGCAATCTTGGGGCAACCCACCTCATGCAGTCACTGATGAACAATAAGGGTCATTCAGGAAAAACACACATTCAACAGCTTCAAATACAGAAATAAAGGCAGGGAAGGAGGGAGCAGAATGCTCCAAGAAACACCTCTTCCCCACCCTCACTCCTGGTGAGACTCAGAGTCAGGCTGAGAACTCAATTTAGCACTCTGTGAACAGAATTTTGTTAACAGGGACCCACCCAGTCCAAGCAGTGGAGCCCAGAAAGCAATTGTTCTTTCTCCTTTGAATTAGCAAAGGAGATGGGAAACATTAAAAGTTACAGGTATTTAAAATAAAAAACAATCACAGGTATTACTCAAGCAATCCAAGAAATGAGCAGAAGGCAGGAAGGGTTTTGTGCCATTACCTTGCCAGCCAAGAACACTGCGAGCAAACTCCACCACGGCCAACTGCATTCCCAAGCAGACTCCTGCAGAGGGAAGGGCAGCACATGGATCATCAGGACAAGCACCTCTGAGCCCATAGTGCAAAGCACACACACCTTCACAGAGCATCCCGAGCCAGAGGAACACCTGGAGGAGGCAGACCTTGACTGGGATTTTGGGGTCTGTGCCCTGACCAGCTCCCCTGCCCTCCCTTTCCCCACGCCCTACTCACACCTCAGTTCCAGTCTCTCACCACAGCCATTTCACTGAAATGCAGTCACGAGTTTCTTGGTGCCAAGATCCCTACAGTCTCCTCTGAAACTTCCTCCAAGACTCCCACCCCCTCATTACAGAGATTCCTTGTCATCCCATCCCAGCCAACTCCAACCACTTCAGAGCTCACTGGGGATGAGGCTGCATTCCCAGTTCAGCTGAGCACAGATTCCTGTCCTACTCAGCCCCTCACAACTGCACACCAATGAAAACCAGGGGAGCTCTTGCTGTTATTCAACCTCCTTCCTTGCTTTATTTCTTCTTGAGGATGAAGCATGTTTCTCACCTAAGAAGGGTTTTTTCTGTTTTCTTGCCCAGGAAATAGCTTGAATTTTGCCTTCTGTTCCTCGAACACCAAATCCACCAGGAACCAGAACTCCACTGCATGAGGATGAAGAGAGTCCAATCACATGGGCTCACCAGTGTGCTTCCCCCAAACCCATGTACCACTTCCCTCCCATAAAACCTTGGACTTGCAAGACCTCCCTCCTGAAAAGGGCTCTGAAGTAGCCTTCATGGCAGGGCCTGGCTGCAGCACCATTTCCATATGGCTCCACATGAACAGTCACATAAAATGTCACTGAACTGTCAGCAAAATATTTTATAAATGCCAATTTTACCCTCCCAAGAGAGATCCCAAATACAACACAGGTTACCATATTGGAATGGTTCATGTTGTGGGACTCATGCTCTGCACCAAACGTGTTTGCAGACACACCACCCAGCCAGGCCTGTGCTGAGGAAGTCACTGGCTGCAGTGAGTGTCAGGCTGTCCTAACACCAAACTCTGCAGGAGGTTCTTTGTTCTCCTGATCCCACTCAAACCCTGAGGGGCAACAGGCCCCCCTTGTGCTAATTCTTGGCACTCCTCTGCATCCTACCTTCTCACACTTTAAAGTAGTTTATACCTCATTTACACCTTCCATTCCCACTTTGGCTTTTACAGCCTTTATCAGGACCTTTCCTTTCTCCTTATTTCCTCTCACCCTCTTTCCCCCTGATCATGCAAGTGAGTCTGGGCACATCCCCCCTGCTGCCTTTCACCACCTCCCTCACTTATTTAACAATTCTCCATTTAACATCTTATCCTCAGTGTCCCGGAGAGGTGTGTGGGGCCACGTCAGTGCTGGTGCAGTGCCTAAGGAAAGAGTCTCCAGGGAGGCCCTTGATCCCAAAGCTGTCAACAACAGCAGGTTTCTCAGCCATGCTCCCAGGAAATGGCCAGGGAAGGAGAGCCTTACTCAGCCCCACACAGCTTCTGCCAGGCCTCGTGGTACCGCACGGGCTCCTCCTGCAGCGTGTCGGGCTCCAGGTCAGCAGAGTCAATGTACTGGGAAGAAATCCAAAAACAGAATGATGAGATACTGCCACAGGAGTGTACAGCATCTCCTGAATTCTCATTAAATTAAGATAGCATCATTCCTCCTGGAGAGCTCTGCATTTGTCTCCTAATGGATACTTGTGTTTTTTCTGGGCTGATTTCCCACCTGTCAGCCAACAAAACTGCTTTCCCCACCATCCTACCACCAATGCACAAAGAGAAACCAGGATTCTTTCCTCCCCTCTCTGCAGCTCTGCTGTGACAAGAATCCCAGACTCTAATGTTAAATGTGAGGTGTGAATGGAGCACAGTGAGGTGGGAACATGGGGCCATGCAGACACAAACCACCACACAGCAAGAAAAAACTGGATCACTCTCTCAAATATGCATCCTCTTCAAGCAGCACTGCAGAAGAAATAGGATGTGGTAAAACACAGGCCTCTGTAATTAAAGGGTGCTATGGAAATGGAAAAAATGCCTGCAATTTTTCCAGTGTCTCATCTCCAGTATTCCAGTACCTCAACTTCTGGATGTTCTGGCAGGTTGTTAACCCTTTAAAACAACCATTTTGTTGTCTTGTTTTTTGGGGTTTTTTTGGGAAGGGGAGGTTGCAGTGCTGCTAGTCAGTTCTTTAACTAACTACTGCTAATCAGTTCTTTAACATAAGATCTCCACATACAAGGCTTGCAGAACTCACTCCCCTCCTGAACCACTCAGATACAGCTGTGTCAGGGACTACCCACAGTTGCTCATGCAGGGTTTGCACTTCACCAGTCCTACTTGTTTTTCTTCTCACCTCTACTGACTGATTTTGGAAGCTGAAAGGTAGCCCAAACCTAGACCAGTGCTGTTATAAAGCAACCACCTATTTCAATGACTCACTGGCAACATAAGACTGATGAACACTAAAAAAAGTATATTTAAATGAAAGTAAAATTTCTGGCAACAGACACATGTTTCACCTCTTTAGAGCATTCAGCTACAACCAAGACCCCTAAAAGCACCTATGCAGTCAAAACAGCATGAAAACCTTAATAAAGCCTGAGGCAGGAGCATATAAAAGCTGTGAGTACCACAAGGTTAATGGCAAAAACCCTAAAAAGCCTCACTTGCAACAAATGTCAGAAATTAAAGCAGACAGTGCCTTCCTTCAATCCTGAGCACTGAGGAGCTTCCATCCATTACAGACACCTCGTACAGCTCACAGCACGAGGGGCTGGTTTGCTCTGAAGCCATTTTAGGCCTGACAACAGCTGTTTAGATGCTGTAACCCAGGGACAATTTGGAACTTCTCCCTTCCTGTCTCTGAGTTTGTGAGTATCTGAATTAGGATGTGCAGCGCTGCAGGTGGAAGGAAGATGGGTGAGGGGGGGAATTTTGTCTACACACAGAGAGCCAGCCCCACCTTAATGTCAAGTTTGTGGTTGATGGCCAGTGCAGAGTGCTCCAGGGCCTTGATGACAGACGCATAGGAGTCGGAGAACTTGGTGTATTTGCCCACGAGTGCAATGGAACACGTCTCAAGCAGACGGTCATACCTACAGCAAACCAGAACACGAGGGTTATTCCATCAGAAACAGGATGAGATTCACTTACATTCTGTTCAGCTTTTCAAGGAACAAAGAGTTGGGCTCTTCAAAGTCTGTCCAGCAGAGCTGACAACTCTGAAAGAGTGACCTTTTATAATAATTATGATTTAAACACATCAAAGCAAGATCAAAACCAAAGCAATGACAGAGGAAAGCAGTTGCAGAAAGCCACATATAAATTAACTCATCTCTCCTTATGCTGAAAAGCCATTTTGAGCAGATCCAAACCAAACTGTGTTTTCAGGGAGCTGTATTACATTCAAAGGCTGCAGTGATGGGGATCAAAGCACAACTCCATGTGTGTTTGTACTGCATAGGATCTTCCCACGGTGCTGCTGACTGAGTTCACTTCAGCAGCTGCAAACACAGAAAGGAATTCTGGAGTCCTGGGGCTGTGCTGCCTACACCTGCATTCCCCAGCACCTGGCAGCACTGGATTTACACAGCATTCCTGGCCACAGCCAAGAGTTGGTTTAGTGTTTATCTCAGAACTGCCAGGTACCTTCAACCCATTGGGTACCAAGGGCTTTCTCCATCAAAAGGGAATGTTACTGACAGGCTTTGCTTGTGTCAGGCACAGAAATAAAAGGAAACATCTAGATCTTGAAAACTAATCTCTTATAAGGAGACAAAGGTTTCAGAAAGGACCTGAATGTCAACTGAAAAGACTCTGTTCACTATTTCCCCCCAAACATGGAGTCTACACCTCACAAGAAAAAAATCCAGTGTCCAGGGATTCTCAGACAGAACAGGTACCAAACACTTGTCTCACCTGCCTGAAAGCACACTCAAAGGCACTTTTTATTGACATTCCTGATGTCTCCATATGCCTACAAAAGATTTCGACACTTTGTAATGTTATGAGAGTTTTTTGAATAAAAAGGGAGGGCAGAGCTGTCCAGCTTTTAATTACTTCAGACAGGGTTTGACACAGACAGGACACCACCAACACAAGATAAGGACCTCAGGAAATTTGTCTCACAGGATTTTATGGAAAAAGGCTGAGAGAGCTGGGGTGGTTCAGCCTGCAGGAGAAAAAACTCCAGGGAGACCTTATGGCAGCCTTTGAGTGAGAGGGTTTATGAAAGAGATGGGGAGAGACTTTTCAGTAGGGCTGTTGTGCTACGACAAGGGGTGATGGTTTTAACCTAAAAGAGGGCAGATTTAGGCTAGAGATGAGGATGAACGTTTTTACAACGAGAGTGGTGAAGCACTGGCACAGGCTGTCCAGAGAAGCTGAGGATTCCTCAACCCTGGAAACATTCAAGGTTTGGATGGGGCTCTGAGCAAAGAGGAAAGAACACTGTGAGCACATAAGAACACCTGAGGAACAGGAAGTAACACTCATCCCCTCACCACCAACAGCCAAGAAGAGACACCAACCTACAGCCTGAACTCCAGCCCAGCTCACCTGTCAGCCATCTCCTTCCACTTGAGGAGCATCCTCCTGGGCTGCCTCTCGATGGGAAGGTCCAGCCTGTGCCTGAAGTAGTCAACAACCCCCTGCTCCTCCAACAACAGAGGAACCCGGTAGATAGAGGAGACATCATGAACACAGATGACCTGTTCATAAAGCACAGGTGCCATTAAAACACAGGAATTCAGTGCCTGGGCAACTGTTTTTAGACAGATATTCAGAGTGTTCCTGTCTCTAGCAGAAAAACACCTAAACTTCCAGGCAATAACATGTGTTTAATAACAGAGCAGCACAGGAATAGCTTCATTAGTTTCCATATGCTTGGAAAGGCCCTCTTGCAGTAGTTCCCAGGTATTACTGCTCCCTGGAGCTCCTTGGGAAGGGCTATAACACAGTAATCCAGCAGCAGGAAAGGCACAGCTGCTTGGCAAGTTATATGAACACACAGCAAAGTTCAAAGAACACTTCAAAGAGACTCCTGGATACAGAATCCCAACTGAAACTACAGCCAAACTGCCACAAGCCCAGCTTCCTGCTTCCTTCCACTGTCCTTCCTAACCAGGGCTCCCAGTTTGATTTAAACCCAGGGAAATCTGTGATCCCAATACAGCAATACATTTTACAGGGTGTCCTTTATCCAATTTAGGATTAAACAATTAAGAGCAAAGAATTCTTAGGCCAATGAGGAAAACCTGCATCAACAGTTCTACTTCACTGAAATGGGCTTCCTTGGAAAATATGGCTCTGGACAACTGTCACCTGTCCATCAAGAATGAGGCTGTACTTTAGGGATCCAAAATACACTGGCACAACTATTTTTAAATCCTCATTTCTCCTGACTCAAATGAAAGCAGAGTTCAACACTGCACCAGTCAAACCCCCCTGGCTGCACATTTTCCTCCTCTGCAGCCAGGGCTGTTTCCTGCTCAATCCAAATGCAACTGCAGTCAGAGCAACCACTACATAGAGCTGCATTAAACCTCCCAGACAGTGACAAGGGCCAACTTATTTTGAGTTCCTGGCCAACACGAGGTAGATATTGTGCTGATGACACACCAACATTATTGCCAGCTACTTCTGAATGCAGTGCTTGAATGCGCAGGGCTCAAGTTTGGTCTTGTTGTAGAGTAAACTAATTAAAATGACTTGACAGAACCTGGGACTGGGAAGCGACACTCAAATCGTTCACAAAAAGACAAAATGTTTCAAGCTCCAGCTGGATTGGAAAGTGCTAATATTCAGCCTACAGACTTTTTGATTATTTTCCAAGGTCCACCCCAGACTGTGCTCTGAGTCTCAGTATAAGAAGGATCATGCTAACATGGAATTTCTGCACGTACGTAACATTCAAGTAAAGCAATGCTCCCAAATCCCACCTCGATTTCTCAGTGCAATCTCTTCTCATGAAATCTTGGGCAGAAGAGCAGTGTATGAAACATAGCCATGTATCCTTTAAACTTAATTTTGGGCAACCCTTTGGCCTCTAAATACTGGAAAATCTCATTCTTCTTGAATACAGAAGGAAAGTGGAAGGATAAATAAAGTCAAAACAGGTGTTCAGAAATTACCTTGGATTCCATTGAATTCTCTAAGCTTACACTACTTTATAAGAAAACCTGGGTACTGGCACAGAAAGGATTGGTTTAGCACCAGGTCCATGTGTAAGGAAGGTAGGTAAGACAAAGCAGCACATGAATTATGCAGTTACCAAAACACAGAGCTAGAACAGAAAACCACTACACTCAGATAAAACTCCCCTCAGTGTTTGACAAACAGCTGGAATATTCACTGCAAGGAAGTGCAGAAAACAATCTTTACCTGTTCTGGTTCAACATGACAGAACATGGAAATCTTTTCTTTTACTGAGGTATCCAGTGGAGTGGAGCACCTGCAAACAATCTAACAGAGCAGCAACATCAGGGCTGTGAGGCACAACACAAGTACTCAGGCATTCATACAATAAACCTGGAAAAAGAGCTGACTTTGTGCAGCCTCTGATTTGAGGAAAAACAGACCAACTCAGTCACTTTTCCTTTTTTTATCACCAGTACACAAGAGCTCTCAACTTAAGCATTATTTAGACAAGAATGTTGTTGCAACATGCCAGAAGTGCCTTTTTAAATTCCAAGCCGTGAGCAAACCTTACCAGATCTGGGGAGAGACCAAGACCTCGGAGTTCACGAACACTGTTCTGGGTGGGTTTGGTCTTCTGCTCTCCTGTCGAGCTTGGCTGGGCAGAGAAGAGCAGGATTTGGTATATCAGATGATGATGATATGCAGCAATGATTCATCAGGCTAATCAGGACTCTCCACTCTATTAATCTTGCAAAAGCTTTGCCTCAGTTCTTGGACAAATCACATGAATCTTATGCACCCCTGTGTGCTGCCTTTTTAATTTCCAAGACTGGAAGCAACCAGCAGAAACCTCAGTCCCAGTTCTGCCCAGTAAGCAGGTCTGCACTGGAGTACAGGAAGGAGAGGGACAGAGGTTTATCCACTGCTTCTGACAAATACCTAATATTTTATATTTCTGATTTTTCTCTGTAAATCACGTGGCCTGGACAGAAGCAGAAAGAGAGAGAAGAGAACAAAGATTGCCCTGTACTCCAGGAACTATCAATCTGCTCTGTCAAATGCAGTTCCAACACAAGGAATGCTCATGCTCTCCCAAATTTAGCATAACCACAGAAAATTTGTTTCAGCAATGATTCCTGCACTAGAGATTTTTTTTGTTTATCTAGGACTGCAAATCGTCTCCAAAACCAGAGCAGATAATACAGCTGAGGTTATATCAGGCATTATATGGCATAAAGGACGTTCATAAGTTTTTGGTATTAACTGGAGTTCACCTCACCTGCTTGGCACACAAAGATACTTCGTTTTTCTTTGTGATTCCTAATTAACTGATTCTTATCAAAGCACGACTTCATAATACCTTTTCTTAGGTTTATCTTTGACCCAAGAGCCCCTCAGATTGTTACAGCTCACACAGCAGCCAGATGTGAGAGTCTATGAAATTACTGTTAAAGATCAAATCACATTAAAAATATGGTCTAGGGCAAAAAAACCAAACAGATTTTCTTTCAAAATATTATATTTTCAAATTTCAGAAGTAACAAAGCATATTTCATGAGCAACAGCTAATGTAAATCTTGCAGGGGGAAGGGGAAAGCAAACAGAAACAAGAATATTACGGAACTCCAGGAAGAGCTTGGAATATAATCTTATTAATGTCTAAATGGCTATGAAGTAGCTTTACAGGCCATGCAAAGGAAATGAAAATGAAAGCTTTCAGCCCTGGAGATCAAGTTTACCTGCAAAAGCTAGGAGACAATTCCATAGAGAAAAAAACAGCAGTTAAAGATGCAAAACTGCACTTGCTGCAACTCCCAAGTCTTTATTACATATTTGCACACTTTTAAAAGTTTCTGTTCACTTCCTGCAAGACTTACTAGGTAACCACGTAATCTGCATAGAAATACAAAAGGAACAGCACCTGGAAGTACAGCACTCCAGAAACACCTATTTGAGGAAGCAAGTTTTGGACTGAGGAAGCCTCTGAGCCCCAAAACGTTTTACCTGGGGAACAAGGCTGACATGGATGTTACAGAAGTTCTCTCTCTTGGCTTTGAACTGGAACTGGCGGAAGGCCTCGATGAAGGGCATGCTCTCAATGTCCCCCACCGTGCCCCCGAGCTGGGAACACACACATAGGCAGAATTTAGGACCAAAACATCACCTGGAAGTTCTATGCTACAGCACAGGAAAATATACATAACAACACACAAACATCTCCCCAGCACCTCCCTCTGATTCCCCAAAGGAGCATCCACACAAACACAGCTTCCTCCCAAGGGGCTGCACCCATCTCTGCTCTGTGAGCAGGGACAGCACCCAGGGAACGGCTGGAGCTGTGTCAGGGCAGGCTCAGGTTGGATCTCAGGCAAAGGTTCTTCCCCCAGAGGCTGGTTGGGCACTGCCCAGGCTCCCCAGGGCAGTGGGCACAGCCCCAAGGCTGCCAGAGCTCCAGGAGGGTTTGGACAACGCTCTGAGGGCCAGGGTGGGATTGCTGGGGTGTCTGTGCAAGGCCAGGGGTTGAACTGGATAGTCTTTGTGTGTCCCCTCCAGCTCAGGACATTCTGTGATTCTATTCCATGCGAAGCACCAGAATTTGCCACCTCTGTGCACTACTTCCACAGCCTCCAACCTACTCCAACTATTATTTTACCTTCATCATTTCCCCAAAAATCAAAAAGCCACAAGAAAAACAGCTTCTGACATGGGCAGCACCTCTCCAGAGACATCAGCTTTACCTCTACTTTCTCTTCAGGGAAAAGATTTATATGTTAAAATTATTACGATTTACGAAAATTAGGTGGCACTGAGAAGCAAAATTTCTGCTAAGTTTTAGGAACTATATAGTGTGTTTATACAAAGGCAGGAACAAAGACAAGACTTGGAGCCTTCCATCCCTTGTGAGACAGAGTCTCCTAAGCACTTCAGACCTGGGTTTGTGATCCTGGCACACAAACTGGCACTCAAACTGCAGGCAGAGCCCTAAGTCACCATGACCTGGGCACTGTGACAAGCTCCCTCTCCTGCGTCAGCATATCCCAGCAGCCTCAGTCTTTGCCCTACTGCATCTCCTTTGGCAGCAGAAACATTCCATAAACACACTGGAAACTGCACATGTTTGTCACCACTAACTTGTGCCATTCCCTGTCCCAGGTCTACGTTTGAACTGGTCACTCCAAGGCTCCTTTTACTGCTGAGAGGAAAAGACAACCCTTTCCAGAGGGAGATTTACCTGCTCTCCCTCCACCCACCAAGGAAGAAGAGGGCACAGCACAACTAACTCAGACTTTGGCATATTAAGTCACAAGAGTTAAAATTCATTCTAGAGGTTAATTCATAGAATTTCCTGAGCTGGAAGGGACTCAAAAGGATCATCCAGTCCAACATCTGGCCCTGCACAGACACCCCAACAATCCCACCCTGTCCCTCAGGGCATTGTCCAAACCCTCCTGCAGCTCTGGCAGCCTTGGGGCTGTGCCCACTGCCCTGGGGAGCCTGGGCAGTGCCCAACCAGCCTCTGGGGGAAGAACCTTTCCCTGAGATCCAACAAAAACCTCCCCTGAAACAGCTTCATGTTCTTCTCTAGGGTCCTGTCACTGCTCACAGAGAGTGCTGCAATTCAAAAGATTAGTCCCAGTAAGTCAAGTTACCAAGGGAGATTTTTAACCCATTCAATAACATGCAAAGTGGAACATTTCTGTAAAGAAAATTTACTATGCAAAATACACACATGGTTCAGTTTACTCCATACAAGAAGCAAAATTATCAGTTTTTTACTAGTTACAAACCTCGATCACACAAACTTGGGGTTCAATGCCATCTTCATCCACAGGAATCCGTGCCTGCCTCATTACCCATTCCTGTATGGCATCTGTGATGTGGGGAACAACTGGAAAAGAAAGCCAGGCAAGGATTAAAGCCCCGCCATGCACACATTTCTCCCTCTTAACTCATTACAGAGCAAATTACTGACAATCACCAGCCAGGGCTTCTCACATGGCTTGAGCAGGGGTCTGTGTCTTTAAAGAACTATGCATTTTTTAAGTGATTATTCTTGGCTGTGACTTTCAAGGGCCTTGGCAGGAAATGGAATCCTGCCTCAATTTAAATGCATGTAAGTAACACTTCCTTTAAGCTAAAAGATTCAAGTACAAACTGTTCTTTGCTCTAAGCAGAGAGAGTTACTCTGTTTTTAACTGTTTGTAAAAGTCCTAGTGCAAACCAGCTGTGGAGATTGGTTAAAAAGGGAAGGGACTGATCTGATCCTCAAAGATCCTCTGGGTTCTCTAAAGACACGATAGTTACCAAAACCAATAACCATTTTATCCAGCTTACAACCAACCCCCAGGTGTATATCTGCTCACAGTTATCACTGGCTACATTACACAGCTGGACCCAAGGCCAGCACAGTCCCAACATGCAGGATTGTGCAGAGCCTCAAGTGAAGATGAAAGACATCCAGCCAGGACTGAACTACAAGATGTATTTCTAAGGAGCAGAAAACAAGCTTTGCATTACCTTGGACTGTTTTGCCGAGATAGTCTCCCTTCCTCTCCTTGTTGATGACATACTGGTAGATCTTCCCCGTGGTCAGGTTGTTGTCTTTGGTGAGTCGGATATCCAGGAAGCGCTCGTAGTTCCCAAGGTCCAGGTCCACCTCCCCTCCATCATCCAGAACAAACACCTCCCCTGCACACACACAAACGGGCACAGCACACATGTCAAACAGTCCACAGAAAAAATGGAAGAATTCAGGGCAAAGAAACACCTTCTCTGACTGCCACAGCAAGTTTAGAAGTGGCAAATAAAACTAAAAGCCTTATACAACAGAGGACTAGTGCACTGGGGACGGAGCCCCCCAACCAGGCAGCAGGAACAGAGCAGAGAGCACATCCCTGCTGTGGGCTGGGGCACAGCAGCCCCACCGGCCAGCCCAGGGCATGCTCAGCCCGGGGTGCCACAGACAGGAGCGGGCACAGAGGTTTGTGCAGAGCGCAGCGACGGATGGGGATGGATGGCTCCTTCCAGGCCAAGCCGCGGGACCACCCGGCAGAGCCCGCACCCACCCGGGGCCACGCGCCCGCGGGGCACTCACCGTGCTCATAAGGCGAGAAGGTGCCGGCGTCGATGTTGATGTAGGGGTCGATCTTGATGGAGGTGACATGCAGCCCGCAGGACTTGAGGATGGTCCCGATGCTGCTGGCGATGATCCCCTTGCCGATGCCCGAGATCACCCCGCCCGTGACCAGGATGTACTTCATCTGCCCCGCGCCTGGACCGGCACAGCCGGCACCGCCTCAGCGCGGGGCTCAACACTCCCGACAGCGACCCCCGAGCTGCGAC
>NW_021940789.1:1744034-1770642 GCF_001715985.3 Manacus vitellinus
TCCCCCCTCCTGTCAGGGAGTTGCAGAGCCAGAAGGTCCCCCCTGAGCCTCCTTTTCTCCAGGCTGAGCCCCCCCAGCTCCCTCAGCTGCTCCTGAGGTGGATTCTGTCGTTGTTGGTCTCCTCTGCCAGTGTGCCAGCACGTTTCTCCGTGGACATGGTCCCTGTGTGTTGATCAGCTCTGTGGGCAGAGCTGTCTCTTGCTTTTCCAGGGACAGGGGTTCTCCCCCCACTGCTGGCACAGTGAGCTGCACAGTGTGCACAGGAGTTCAGGGCCTGGGGCCACCCTGCAGGAAGCATTTGCTGCCAGAATTGCCTGGCCATGCTGATCTCTTTCTCCATGAAGGGCCCCTCTTGTTTTCTTCTGTTCTGCAAGTAGCTCCTAAGAGAGAAAAACATTTCCAGCAGCTTTTCTGAGGAATGCTGGTGCTGGGTCTGGGGACAGTGAGATAGGGTGACAGTGCCCAGCAGGGAGGGTGTGTCTGTGCTCTGCCTTCTGCTCGGGCTGTCACTATCTAAGGGCATATCCCAACAAGGCACAGAGAGGCTGAGCTCTCCCAGGGCTGGGTCTAGATGTCCCAGCTTTTCCCATTTCATGAGCAGGCCATAAGACTCATGCCTTGTGGCTGAAGGCAAGTCCTTATTTGGGGAGGGTTGTGTAACCTAGATGTGAGCATCTCCTTTTGGACGCACAAATCCCTTTCTCAGTGCCTCATTAAGGCCTCAGGGGTCAGACATCCTGTGGTGCTCAGAAGAGAACTACACTCAGTGGAAGCTATTATAAGCATTAAATGGTGTGGAATAACAGTGACCCAGAAAAGTCAGATCACTAATATCTCAACTTATGCAAAATTACATCAACTTTTTGGAGGAGAAGTGGGGGGAGGTATGTGTGTATGTGTGTGTATGTGTGTGTCTCACCCTTAATTTTGCCTTAGTAAATTTTGCCCTCAGAGTGCCTTGTTTTCAGCTCTCAGTAAAATATAGACTGAATATTTTCCTTTCAGAAATGTGAAATGAGATGAAATGGATCCGCTCTGATTATTTAACCGGATTTGATTAACAACAAAACAAATTAACTGGAAAGCATTGCTGGGAGGACTGGCATAGCTCTGGGGAATGTTAATGTGTTACTGGGATTATGCACGGAATGAATAGACCGGAATCCTCAAATACTCACTTGAACATCCTTGTTATTCAGGGGCCTATTGGTACAGGAAAAGGTTTATTGTGATGTTACATGTATACTGTGTTAATGACAGTGATAATAAATTACAGAATATGTTACTATGTTCTTATGTTAATATATTGCTTATTATTAATGTCTGCCAGATGCAAGCCCTGCTCTACAAGCAAAAGGTTGGCCAAACCTGCTTCTATGGGCCCTTATCCTCCAGCTGAAGAGCATATAAGAGAATGATCAGATGGAGAAGACAAAGGTGCACAAACATTTTGAAGCAGGTGATGGGGTTTTCTGTGCCATGTTGGCACAAAATGCTGCTCCAATTGGCTCAGTGTGGAGTGAGGTGGGGTGTCCTACAAACAGGTACCTTGGCAGACATGTCTGTGGGTTCATGTGACACTATGGTGCCTGTGAGGTCACTGCCTGCTCTGGACCTCCTGATGTACCCAACCTGCCAGAGCTCAAGGAGCCCTGCTCCTGTGGGGTCCCCCATGGGCTCAGGGGCACAGCTGCCTCACCACGGGCTGCAGGAGAACCTCAGCTCCGGCTCCTGGAGCACCTCCCACCTCTCCTGCGCTGACCTTGGTGTCTGCAGAGCTGTTCACATGTTCTCACTCTGCTCTTCTCTGGCTGCAATTTTCATCTGGACAACAACTTTTTTTCCTTCTCAAATATGTTATCCCAGAGGCGTTACTATCATTCCTGATGGGCTTGGCCTTGGCCAGCTGCTGCTGGTCCATCCTGCAGCTGGCTGGCATTGGCTCTGCAGGAAATGGGGGAAGCTTCTGGCAGCTTCTCATAGAAGCTACTCCTGTAGTTCACCTGCTACCAAAACCTGGCCATGCAAACCCAATACATGCTGTCAGAAACACCCCAGTGCAGGGTCATCCTTAGCCACTTCTTTCACTGGTCGTAAAGACTCACTGCCTGAACTGAAATCCCATTCTCAAAATCTTGTTGCAATAGGTCACGCTGTCATCTTCAGGAGGGACCATGCTAAGAGGACACTGCAAATGTCCCGACTGGAGTAACTGCATTCTTCCTTACTGCTGAAGTCTGGCAGCTCTGAGGGCTGGCTGCCACCCCACGCTGGGCAGCACTGCACAGAAAACACTTTGTCTTTATTGTTAAAGGTGTTGATCATCACCACAGGTGTCTGTTATTACATTTAGTAGCTGTCTCAGTCATATGGGGTTGGGTGGGTTTCAGCTCATGCTCCTCTGACTGGTGCCTACTCCAAATGGCAGTGGTGTGGGTGAGGACATCCCTGTCACCATCCCCATCCACCCTGACCTATCCCTTGGTAGACCTATCTCCCCAAAGCAGAGGGCTTTGCAGGAGAAGGTTGGAATAACCAAGAACAGACTGGACACTTGGAATCACAGAATCCTAGAATAGTTTGGGTTGGAAGGGACCTTAAAGACCATCTTTAAAGACCAGAAAAAGTTCCACTCCCTGCCATGGGCAGGGACACCTTCCACTAGACCAGGTTGCTCCAAGCCCTGTCCAACCTGGCTTTGGACACCTCCAGGTTGAGCATTTTATGTGCTGCTGAAGTGCCATGGATATCTCTGCCTCTGAGTACCTGTGAAAAGCATCTTGGCTGATATTTAAGTACAGAATATTTCAGGCATCTCAAAATCAAAGCATGAGGGTGGTTGTCATCTGCCCTACTCCAGATTCACCCTTACTTCTTACTCTGTGGATGCTGAAGCGGTGATGAAATAGTTCCTGCTGTGATCCAAATATCTTCTAAAAGGCTTCTTTGGTGGTTTGGAGTGGAAACTCATTCTTAGTAATTCAGGTCTGTACTACCTGAGGTATGATGCTGGTCTGTCTTCTGTAGAGGTGACTGTAATAATCTCCATTTTTTTAGTTTTTCCTAACCAATTCCCATCAGCACATGGAGCAAAGCCACTGCAGTGCCAGCCAGGCCTTGGAACACACTGGTGAAGCTCTTCTACATTTGGTTTCCGCTGTGTGCTGACCACTGGATTTCACCTCATGATTGATATAAACTTCAGAGGGGCAATGTGGAGTCACTGGCAAATGGCAAACACTGTCCATTCCCACTTCCACATTGCAGGACACTCCCTGTGAATCTTCTGTATATGGCTTCTCGAGGTTCCCATGTGCAGGATTAATCAGGGTTTGTGTAAAGTGCTCAAATCCTTTACAAGTCTACACTTGTGCTCCAAACTCGATCAAGTTTTCATCTAAGTGCAAAGTAAATACATCAGGTTACCCTGAGTAACCAAAGGGTCTTGGCAGATCTTAAATAAAATACAAAATACTGTAGGAAGGAGGGAGGAACAAGGGGTGTGTGAAGGAATGCACACTGTACATGTACAGTACTCTGGAGCACAAGATGAGGACTGGCTGGGGGGTGGGGGGGCTCAGCCTGAAGAAAAGGAGGCTCAGGGGGGACCTTCTGGCTCTGCAACTCCCTGACAGGAGGATAGAGCCAGGGGAAAGTCAGGCTCTGCTCCCAGGGAACAAGGGACAGGAGGAGGGCAAATGGCCTCAAGTTGTACCGGGGAGGTTTAGACTGGATATTAGGGAAAATTTCTTCACTGAAAGAGTGGTTAAGCATTGACACAGAATGCCCAGGGCAGTGGTGGAGTCACCATCCCTGAAGTGTTCAAACAACGAGTAGCCGTGGCACTTCATCATCTGCTTTGTGAACGTGATGGGCAAAGGTCGGACCTGATGATCTTGGAGGTCTTTTCCATCCTTAATTGTTCCATGGTTCTGTGTTCTGTGGTAGCTCTTGCCCTGTTGCCTTGGTGTGTGTCCTCTCCAGAGATCTCCACTAGATGGTGGAATGGACCAGTAAAAGAGTTTCTACAGTAACAAAGGGAGGCAGCCAGGCGGTGGTGACACCCGTGGTGACCTCAGAGCTGCACTCAGGACCGGATACTGGAGCACTGCATGCACCCTTGATTCTTTCAGGCAGGGGGTTTTCACCTTCAGGCCTCTTCCTATCTACTTCTTTTTCTCCATGGCGAAGAGCTGCCTTTTTCCTGGGAGAAAAGGACTTGAACTCACGGAGGTGCTGCAGAGCTCATCTATACTAGGAAGGGAATGCTTTGGCCAAAGAATTGTGACCTGACGTGGAGACAGCAGTGAGCAGAGCTGGCTGAGAGTGGGGCAGTGCATCACCAGAGAAGAGGTGAGAGGGAAGAAAACGTTCTACAGGTGCAGAAGACGTGTGATGGGGATTTAAGCTCTCAAGTCTGTGTGCTGAAGCCTGTGCTGCCCTTGGACACAGTGTTGGACTGAGACCAGCTCTCAGTCCTCAGCCCTGGGAGGTCATGTCACAGTTCTGTGACTCAGTTCCTCACGTGTAAGGTGGAGTCAAGGATTCCGACCCTTTTGGGACAGTCTTTTGTTATCTACAATAACAGGACCATCAGAGCTCTCTGGTTTCATTACTGACTCTGCTGGTGACTCGTGGTCTTGTGTCCTCTGTACCTGCAGTCCCAGAGAGATGAAGCTTTAGCCCCCTTGTGGGACTGTCCAGCAGTGGAGGGGCTGACCCTGCCCTGTCCTGGGTCCCTCATTTCGGTGAGGGTTGCATCTCCTCCACACAGCACATGGAGCTGTGCCAGAGCCAGCTGCTGCTGAAGGGGGGACAGATGCTGGTCAAGCTGCTGGTCACTGTTTGGCCAGGATGGTGAGAGTGCAGCTGCAGGCCTCATGTTTACAGGAAGACTTATGCAGATTTGATGAATGACACAGAATGAGATGTTTTTCTTTAAAAAATGGAGTTTGCTTCCCTGATGGGTGCCATGCTGGTGGGGGCTTTGCCAGGAAAGCTTCATCTAGTGGAAGTTGTCCCTACCCATGAAGGATGGAATGAGATGACTTTTAAGGTCCTCTCCAATCCAAACCATCCTGTGATTTTGTGATTCTGTGACACCTTTCTGAGAAGAGAGACCAGACAGACCATCTGAAGCCTAAGGGATGTCCTCAGCTCCTCCAGCACTCTGGGTTTCCAGCTCATGGGTTCTGGAGAGGCAAGGCCAGCTGCCAGGCACGGGGTGTTACGGAGGCGTGCAAGGACAAGAGGCAGCATTATCAAGAGCTGTTTCTCTACCTGCATGACTGAGCAAAATTTAATTACCTCTGCTCCCAGGAGGGCTGCCTGGCCCTGGTACATGAACCATGAGATTTAGGTTTCTAACAATCTGCAGTTCTGTGATGGGTCTGTGAGTCCTGTAGCCTCATAAGGTGCCTCTGGGAGTGACCAGGGAAAGCGGGGACAAGGACTCTGTAGTGAGTCGTTCAAGAAAAAGAATGGTGTAGGGAAAAGAGATCATGCTACCCCCGGAGAACAAGCTGGCCAGGGTTTGCACTCAATCATCTGCCTCTAATGTTTTTAGCCTGACATATTTCCATATTTTTCCTCAGCCTCTTTGATGTTGTGAGCTTCCTCATCTGGGGGATTTCTCTGGTATCTCTCAGACCAGAGTCCAAATCTTCATGCGCTGATTGTTGGGTTCGTATTTTCAAGACTTAAATTTTATCTGCTGCCAGATAACACCTTCAGTTCTTATTGACCAAGGAGATTAATTGTTCCCTTTCCTTTTAACAGCAAGAGGGAGACATTATAAAATTATCTCACAAAGCTGCTCTTCAGTCATGGCCGTGGTAATGAACCGAGTTTTCAAGAGGCTCAGTACCGAGAGCTGGAAGGACGAGGTGAGAGACCTGCAGGAACGTTTGTAGAGGTGACTTCACCCTGGCATGGCAGTGTGTGCCTGCAGGCTCCACAAGCAAACCCAAGCCATCCCTGCCGCTCGTACCCTTGCCAGTCCTGCGTGTCTTGCTGTTGTGATAATGTGCAGGACAGCTTGTCTGTCTGGGCGTGTGGTAAATGGGCAGAATTGCTGGGGTGGGACCTGCCTGGGGAGCAGAAGGTCACTGCCAGGCACAGAACAGGGGTCAGTGCAGTGCAAGACAATGCAGTCACTCGGGAAGGGTCAGATTTAGCAAAGGTGAAGCAAGAGCTCTGCAGGGCAGGAACTGTCAGCAAAGCACCGAGGTGCCAAGAGGCAAAACAGGTTTTGGCCTCGTTATTTGCGGTGTACAATACATAAACAGAGTGTGGCCAAGGTTTACTTTAGTGCCTGCTGTTTGTGCCAGCCAGGAGTGCTAGGTCCAGAGGAAGAGGTGAGACACTGCCCAAACACATGTGGAGGGGTCACATCTCTCCCAGACAATTTGTATCCTCAACAGAAAAGTCAGATAAAAGAATAGATGTGTCTCTCTGTAGCATTTTTCCTTGAATTAAAACATACACCAGGCTTATCGTTCCCCCAGCACCTTTTTGGCTCCCACCATGTCTCAGCCTTGATCCAAGAGGAACATTTTGAGGTATGTGCTATAGGAAAGGTGTTTGTCTGTGTGTGACCCTGTGCAGGATATTCAGTAGTGAATGACAAATTCCAGCCAGGACTCCAAGGTGAGCCCTCTCCCACATGGGGACTGGGAGCCAATCTGGTCACATCTGGGCTGTCACACATAGAGGCCACCACTGCTGGTAAATCAGGTGAGACCATCCACTGGAGACTTGTGTGTCACAGGAAACCCTGTGAGGGAACACCAGAATCCCAGAGGAGCTTTGGGGATGTGAAGTTACACCTGTCCCTAATTCAGGATGCTTCTGTGGATGTGCCAAAGACTGGAATTTGTTTTAAATACTGTTTCTCTGTCACATGATTGTAAGTGTTCCACGAGCTCACTGATCACAGGAAACAGCCCAGCTGGAGCTCACTTAAAGCTCTGTCCACATGCTTCCTCTTTCTGTTCCTGTCTCTAAACCTGTACTGACAATATTTGCATTGTAATGATTAAACTCAACACTTGTCTGGTAGCAAAGGTGATTTCTGCATAATCAGAGAATATTTTAGCCTTCCCATTCCTCTGGGAATAGTCTCACCTCAGCGTGGGATTCAGCTCTACTCGAGGCATAGGGAGCTGCTTTGTCCCAATAATACAGGGGAAGGTTTGGAGCTGCAAAGGGTTTCCAAGGTGCAAGAAATACCTTTTAGGGACCAGCATCAGCCAGACAACTCTGGGAGAATGTCAGGTTCTCCCACAAGTTTGAAAAAGGAGGGAGAAGGACTCCTGGTGACAGGACAAGGGGCAATGATTTTATACTGCCAGAGGACAGGGTTAGACTGGATATTAAAAATAAATTCTTGGCTGTGAGGGTGGGGAGGCCCTGGCACAGGTTGCCCAGAGAAGCTGTGGCTGCCCCAGCCCTGGAAGTGTCCAAGGCCAGGTTGGACAGGGCTTGGAGCAACCTGGGATACTGGAAGGTGTCCCTGCCTGTCTCATCAAGATGAGATGGTCTTTGAGGTCCCTTCCAACCCAAAACATTCTGTTGTTCTATGATCCTGTGATGTAGGCATGAAGGCACCCGGTGTTTTGCTGAAGGCCCCATAGGATTTCGGGCAGAGTTAAGGGATGAGATCAGATCTCCGTGTTTCACTCCACAACACAAATCTGACAAGGTCACTGTCATTCAGAGAACAGATGACACAGACTCTCACTCCGGTGTCCCTTTCCTGTAAAATGGTGGAATCCTTCTTCCATTTTCGGAGCAGAGCATATGTGATCATCAGCAGGAGAGTGTGTGCTGCCAGCACAGCGATGTGTATGAGCCCTGGGACCTGGCCTTGGCCAGAGAGCAGCTCAGAACAGCTCAGCACACTCAGAAGGAGCTCCACTGACAAAGGGCAAAGCAAACAGAGGAGCTGGTGTGAGGGGACACCAGCATGAGCAGAGGGTTGGAGAAAACAAGAGCAAATGTGCAGGCAGAGTTGTTTGCAGGTCAGTGTTTCTGTCTGAGAAAGATGAGGTCCCACAGTGTCACTCCTGAGAGTCTCTTTCTGGCAAGCTGGGTGAGAGGAGGAGAGGAACAAAGGCTCCAGACAGAGAATGAAGGAAATGCAGGTTGACACTGAACAGAGAGAGGAAGAATGCCCTGGGGGTTTCTTGGATGGACTTTTACAGAGGTGAAGCCGAATTGGCAAGGAAACCTCACAGGGCAGGTGAGCTCGTGCTCTGCCCAAGTCACGTGGGGTCTGCTGTCCCACCCAGAGGGATGGCAGCTCCAGGGGCACACCCAGGGGGGGTTTTTGTCAGTGCCCAAAGTCAAAGACATCTGACAAAAAGCTTTGCCTTTAACAACCATCCTCTGTCTGCAGCAGGTAACAGGAACAGGGGATCAGCAGGACTGGGGGTGGTTCTTTCAGGAGCTGGATGGGCTTTGAGCCACCAGATCAAACACAAAACTCCTAAGTGAGACATGTGGCTGTGTGCATTGCAGGTGCAGTACAGCACACACTATGACTGAGCAGCACAGTGCCTGTGAACAGCTTGTCACCACCAGTGACACCCCTTACCCACCCCAAAGGGTGATAACAGCCCCACAGAGCAGCCACTTAAGGGATACCTGCCAGGCTGAAATGTCTGTTACTCTCTTGCACTGATTTCTTTGGACTCCTACACTTTGAACCTGATTGTGTGGGTGGCCTCTTCCTTCTGCTCTGCCATTTAGTTTCTAATTTTGAAGAGGCAAAAAAGTTGAGGCATTTCAATCCCTTTCTGGGTGCATACATGCTTTGTTGGTTGGTAATGAGACTGCCACACAGTGTGGGATGGCTCAGAAGGCACTTCATGGGAAAGGACAAATCACTCATGGGTCATACAGCCCTAAAGACACCAAACCCTTCTGTAAGTGCTCTTTAAAATTTTTCTGAAATGTGTGAGAAGGACAGTGACTTTCAGTTAATTCAATTGCAGGATAATTTGAGCTTCTAGCTAATTCAATCAAAACTCCTGTAATAAAACCATTTGCATTCTTGACACAAACCCATTTGCACTCTGTTTCTGCTGGGCTGATGGAGATATAATGGGTTTTTCATTTAGAGGCCACTTCATAGCTAATTTTTATACTGTTTTTGCTTAACTGTCAATAAAGAAAAATTCACACACTTGTGCTACAAATTTCTGCCTCAATTTCTTACATTGCATGAAGTGAGTCATTACAGAAGAAACCCTCAAGTGCAGTCAGAGGGTTTGGGTGCTCTCTCCTGCTGAGCTGCAGCCAAGCTCTTGCTTCCAGCTCGTTTTGTTGAACATTCCTGCCCACAGGGAGAGACTGTGAGGTGTGAGCAGGTTGTAAACCCAAACCCTGCTGAGAAGAGACCATCTCTGTGAAGGGCATGAAAGCATAAAGAGCTCAAAGGGGCTGAAGGTGAGAAAAGAGAGGTGGCACCTGCAGACTGAGCTCCCACATCCCAGCAGGGACACTGAGAGCTCAGCTGGGAGTTCCACACCCCAGAGTGTGAGGGGCAACAGGGCTGATTGCTTTCAGCCAGGAGGACTAGAAGGAGCTGGGTCAGGAAGAGAGGGGAGCTCTGTGCAAGCACACTTGGGTTGTTTGCAGGTATCCATTGCCTCTGTTTGAGGAGAGAGGGAGCAGGAGCGGCCCATGGGAACATTGGGAACGTAAACTCAGCAATATTCACTCCAGGGGGAACCACTGACATCTTTATTTGATCTCTCCCTCTTGATCTCTCTAGCATAAGGCTGATCATGGCCTTAAGAGTCCAGCAGCGAGCAGGGGCTGTGCCACGGGGGCAGATCAGAGAGCAGCTTTTGTCCCTGCCACCGCCCGGGGCTTGTGGTCCTGCTGTGCTTGCACTGGGGCAAACTCGATTGGCCAGAGGAATTTTAATCCTGAATCATTTCCACATTCCTTCCAGCCTGGCAAAGGATTCTGCTGAGGCATCAACTGCCTTGTCCAGCTCAGCCTGTCCTACATCTGATAAGTTAATTGAGGATTTAATTGAGGAATTAATTGAGACATTCTGCTGGTTACCACAACATAATCAGTCAGCTTCCCAGAGTCTGAGCTTTCCAGTCCATTTGGACTCAGTCCTGTAAACAACTAAATACCATCAACCTCCTCCGAAATCCCTGGAGTGGTGGCTGCTGGAAGCTTGAGGGATCAGTACCCTTTTTGCAGGCCTCTGCGTGCTGTTCTACTCAGCTTGAGGGAGAAAGTTTACTTTGGAAGCAAAAGTGCTGAAAAGTCTTTTTTCCTTCGTGTCCTGGTTCTGCAGCTGCAGCTGGTTGTGCTCTGATTCTGCCATCTGTCTTGGTGGCCTAGGAAGATATTCAGTTTTTATTCTCAAAGTCATACAATACCCAGAGAGATTTCAGTCTTTGTTCATTGCATTTGTGCTCACTGGAGCTGTAGGATGTAATGCAGCCGGAAGGTAATAACTGCCCTTCAGGTGAATTTGAGTTGCTGAACTATAACATGTAGAACCAAAAACTTGACAGGACTATCTCTAACCTTTTCTGGTTCATTCTGGTCTTATTCAGATTGGTGTGAATGGCAATATGGTAGCGGGAAAGTCCTGAGACAAGGGAGCAGAGGCAGGTCTGCATTTTTATAGAATCCTGGAATCACAGAATGGTTTGGGTTGGAAGGGACCTCAAAGACCATCTCATCTTGATAAGACCATGGGCAGGGACACCTTATTCTGCCCTCTGGCAGTGGGAAGCCATTCCCCCTTATCCTGTCACTCCAGGCCCTTATCCAAAGTCCCTCTCCAGCCTTCTTGTTCCTTGTGATACACAAATTAAGGGAGATCCAACTGAATTATGGCAGGTTCAGATCCAGCAGAAGTGGTGTTTCCTTCCTATTCTGTACTTAAACTGGAGAAACTGGTTGTCAGACCGATCTGTTGAAACTTTATCTCAAGCCATGTTTCTGTTATTTCTGTTGTCAAGAGAGTCAAGAGAGTCAAGAGACAGGGAAATGGGATAAAATTCCTCAGAGCCAACTTTCCATACACAATTCACAGTTTTCTGCTCTCCAGCACATGCCAACTACCAATAAATTTGGTCAGCTCCAAGCAGAGGGGGGATCCAGGTTGCTGTTCACTTTGCAGATCTGGACGCAAGGGACCAGCTGGCCCAAAAGTCAAAGCACCCTGACCTGTCCCCTTTTGAGAGATGACTCTGTGCCATTTCCCATCCCCCTCTTTCCCAGTGGTGAAGGGGGTTTTTGAGCAACACTTTTGTAAAAGGTCTTGAGATCACAGGATCACAGAATATCCTGAGTTGGGAGGGACCTACTAGGATCGAGTCCAACTCCTGGCCCTGCACAGGACACCCTAAAAGATCCATTGGTGAAAGGCTGTGCTGAGTGTGTCCCTACTAACACAGGCTGTTCCTGGTAGGGATGTTACACGTGGTCCCTGCCTGGATCACCCAGGGCAGCAGCCCCTCCGAGAGGAGCAGAGGGGGAAGTCAAGGGGGGTGTCAGCAGAAACAATGACCCTGGGAGATGTTGGCAGAAGGTCTTTAGTTCAACCTCCTGCTCAGAGCATGGTCAGCTACAGGATGAATAAAATGCCCACAGGTGCCCATGTGTGGCAGAGAGTGAACGGCCGAGGAAGAGACCAGTGATCCCAGTCATGTGTGCAACCAGCAGGGAGCCAGTCTGGATTTAAGGTGTCTCTGCCCATGGTCCCTGACTGAGCAGATGCTTCATTACATCCATGGAGCTGTTCTGGGTCTAACTGAAAGTTCCTCTTATGATCCTCTCAAAGAACAGAAGATTCCCAGGAGAGTGTGTAGAGACACATATCCCCAGGATGCTCCAACCTCCCACAGTTTGGAGTTCAGGAAGGTCCCAAGCCTAAACAGAGTATTGCCTTTCTCTGGTAGCTGTGACATTGCTTCATTTGAAAAGTTAAACTAAGTGGATTATTTCCTCTGAAAGGCATGCCAGGGAATCCAGGCTTGCACTCTGAATGCTCCACCCATGGCAAAATTTCACAATCCTACTGAGACATCAGAGAATCCACAATGAGCAAAACCATTTCAGAAATCAGGTGCTCCTACAACAGTGGGAGTTATTCAGAGTCCAACATGTAGCTATGGATCCTCAGCAATATTAGCTGGATACCACCAGGTGTTTTTCCTGCTGCCCCCTGTAATATCATGGAATCACAGAATGGTTTGGGTTGGAAGGCACCTATAAACTCATCTCTTTCCACCCTCCTGCCATGGGCAGGGAGAGCTTCCACTAGCCCAGGTTGCTCCAAACCCCATCCAACCTGGTCTTGGACACTTCCAGGGATCCAGGGGCAGCCACAGCTTCTCTGGGCAGCCTGTGCCAGGGCCTCCCCACCCCAGCAAAAAGATTTTGGCTCTGTCGTTGTTTCTAACTTCAACCCAAGAGTCCCCACACTGCCATCACATTGTCCTTTACCCTCTCATCTGGACTAATGCAGCCCAGCCTCCTTGACCTCTTCTTGTTGTACTCCAGGCCCTTGGTGTCCCGTTACTGGCCCCTCTCTGGGTTCCCCACATCCCCTCTCCAGGTGGGAGTCCAGCAGCACTTCAGGAGTGGCTTCAGCAGCGCTGAGGAAGGAGGGTGGTCACGGGGCTGCACCGGGGGCACTGGCCATGTTGCCCCAGGGTGACACAGTGGTTCCCTTATCTGCAGTGAGAGCTCACCCTGTGGAGTCACCCCCAACCTCATGCTCACCGTGACACCCAGACCCTTCCCAGTGTGCCGCTCGTCCGGCTGGGTCTGCACTGGATATTTGGGATTATTCTGCCCCACAAGTTTGCAACTCTTTTAGGTGAGGTTTCTGTCGACCCCTGCAAGGTCCTGTTGCCAGGTCCCTGTGGTTGATCCCACCTTCTTTGACACAACCCCTGATTCTGCACTGTGCATTTGCTGAGGGTGAGCCCTCCGTCACCATTCAATGTTGAAGATGTGAACCCTGCTGTCCCCCTGGGGTCACTCCCTCCTCACTGCCCACCAGCTGTCAGTCTGTGCTGAGCACTGTTAAATCCAGTGGTCTGGCCAGTTTTCAGACACCCACGTGCAGGTTTGCCCAGCCTGCAGTGGAAGGTGGGGGTGCCTGGCAATGACTTGCCCTTGGTAAACCCATTCTGGCTCTTTGTGGTTGCTTCTCCATCCTTCACATGTTTGGATAAGGACTCCAAGAGAACATGCTCCATGACCTATATAGGCACTGACAGGAGACTGGCCCATAGTTCCCAGTCCTCTCGTTGCCCCAACTGATGCAAATTCATCAGGACCGTAAAACCCTGCCCAGCTCTGTCCCTAGGCATTCCTTCTGGCTTCAGATGATAAAGGAACACCACTCTGATGAACACAGGCAGAGCATGGCTCCAAAGCTCTTCTGGGTTGGAGGTGCTTTTCAAACCAACAGTCCTGTTGTTCTTGTGTCTCTTTCTCTTCAGCTGAGCAGCTGCTGCAGCTGTGCTTGTTTCAAGTCGCAGCATGATGGTAATATTCTCAGATCTGTCTGTCGAGGAGGATTTCATTTCAGTTGGCAAAAGACAATGAACAGCTATAAGAAACAGCTACAGCTGAGACAAAGACAGAAATTAACATTTGTAAAGGGAGAAAGGGACAAAAGAAATGTTGCTGACAAGGAAGAAAGTGAAACAAAATTGAAATCATTGTCATTGTCTGACTACAAAGGAGAAGGATGCTGGTCCAGAGATGAAGATTCCTGCCATGCCTGTCTGCTGCCTGGGACCTGCTCCAGAGGGGGAAGCAGTCTGTGCACATCCCTGCAGGAACAGGGCATGGCTGTGAGCACAGAGGGCTGTGTCACCCACCCTCAAATGGTCCATTCCCATGGTACTCACCAGCAGAGCTGTGCATATACCCATTTGTTGGGCAGATTGTTTTAAAATGTTCCCCCAGGAAGAGGGAAGATGCCTCCACTGACTGCCAGGTTGTGTCACAAACTCCTGACTGATCCCTGATCTTCACTCCTTGCTGGGAGGTGGTGGATTAGTTGGAAGCAGTCCTAACCCTGGGCTGAGAAGGTTACTCCTACCTTGCACTCTTGTCTAGTGAAAACACAAATTCCTCCTCCTTTTACTTCAAGGAGGTCTAAGAGGGGTCTGTGGTCCTGTTAATGTCCCTACAGTCACATCCATGGCAGGCACCATCCTGTCCTCACACACCAGTGCCTGGCTGGCTCAGCTGGTGCCCTGCCAATGCTGGGAATTCCTGTGCTCCTGCTTCATTTGCTTGGGAGGACCTTTTACAGGGTGACCTGCTCTGCCTTTGTGCCTCAGACTTCACCTCTGGGAAGATGGAGATGGGCCCAGGGAAGATGATCCAAGGAGTCCTTCTTTGAGCTGGTTTGTGTCTTGTGTATCATCTCTGCAGTGCTAAAAATTGTCACAGGAGTATGTGCTCCTTACCATGACTGCCTCGTTCTTCATGGAGAGGGACTTTGGACATAGGTATGGAGTGACAGGACAAGGGGGAAGGGCTTCCCTCTGCCAGAGGGCAGGGATAAATGGAATATTGGGAAGAAGTTGTTCCCTGTGAGGGTGATGAGGCCCTAGCACAGGTTGCCCAGAGAAGCTGTGGCTGCCCCAGCCCTGGAAGTGTCCAAGGCCAGGCTTGGAGCAACCTGATCTAGTGGAAGGTGTCCCTGCCCAAGGCAGGGGGGTTGGAATGAGATGAGCTTTAAGGTCCCTTCAATCCCAAATATTTCTGGGATTTTATGATTCTCCAGAAATTTAAACTCCGGTATTCTGAGGGGAAGAGGGCACCAGCCACTGTGACAGATGGAAGGGTTCACCCTGACTGCAGCTCTTGCTGTAGCAACATCCTCCCCAGGGAACAGCAAAGAGGTGTCAGGCTCTGGGTGTCAGGTGACTGGATCCTGGGATTGAGCCCTCGAGACCAGGAGCTGTGGTGGTCAGGGACCTGCCCACAGCCACTGTGGTCCCCAGGACAGGAGTTTGGGGCACATGGAGGAGGCTGTGCCTGTCCTGCAGTGGACAAGTCACACAAATCCTGGTGAGGCTTTTCCCACTCAGAACGTGGCGACTGGTGAGAAGAAGCCAGTTCTCAGTGTCCTGCCCATCCCAGCCTGCTCTGCTCTCCTGGGTGGCAGGAGCTCACCATATGCACAGTCCTGGAGCAGGTGCTTCATCTGTTCCAGGAGAAACACCCTGAAATTGGGGGGTTAATTGCAAACTGCAACAAAACTCATTTTTCCAGTCTGGGATGGTTCTTCTCTGTCCATCTTGGATGACAACAGTCATTGCTCTAGTTCAGAGGTGATGCTTAAATACTCTTCCTAGAAACACAGTCAGGATGTCCCTGGGCACTGGTGGTGTTCTGGTTCAGGAGAACCATTCTGGGCCAAGATCCACACTGGACATGAGTGGACTGATGTGGGGACTGTGGGGAAGTGCAATTGCTCTGTCTCTAGATCTTACTCCCATCTCCCTGTCCAGAACTGATGGGTGGCTTTGTCCTGGAGCTGTTGCCCAGCAGGGATCTCACTTCACAGTCCCAAATTCAATGGAAACCCTGGAACCTCCAAAGAAAAGGTCTTTTTTTTTTTTTTCAAGAAGAGGAAACAATTCTTCCAAGGGCAGCTACTACCTGTGACTCCTTCCCCAGTAGCAGGCACAGGCACAGGTGTGAGCAGCAAAAGCTCAGCCAAAGGACAGATCTGAGGATTTTGTGAGGCTGGGAATCAGCTTTGCAGGAACCACAGGGACTCATTTACAAGTAATGAATCATGAAACAGCAGGAAGCGAGGGAGCCAAGAGAAAGTGTGAGCTCTGCAATTAACTCGGAGTGCTGAGGTGAATAACAAAGCAGTGCCATACCAAGGCAGAAAGCAGCTCTCCAAGCTGGGGGTGTTGCAAGACTAATTTCTATAAGCTACAGTTCTTCCAAGCAACTTTTAGTCAAAGCAATTGCTACTTTCACTTGAACTGAAGCAAATCCCGTGTGCACATATTTATCAGGCAAAACAGCTTTTTACTCAACTTTAAATTTATGAATGACCCAGATCAGCAAAAACCAGGAAACCACCTCCTTGGAGAGTCCCACTGGTAGCTCCTATGCTGAGCCAAGGTGAGCAGCAGGTATCAGATAAGCCCATGGGGCAGGTGAAGGATGAGTTTCCACTATGTAAGAGACACTGGTGGGTTATCAGTTTACAGTGAAGGTGAAGGAAAACATGTCTTATTAATTATCCCCTTGATATGGGGAGGGGTTGGAGGTTCAGGTGAGAGGGCAAGAGACCCAGGGCAGCACAATGTGTGTGTGGCAGAGCCAACATGAGCAGGACCCAGAGCTGGTGCACAGGTGGGTCTGTGCTGTTCCCAGCTCTCTTATGGACACATGTGGGTACAGGCTGCCCAGGAAGCCAGTGTTCTCTTGGTATGGAGCTGGAAGATAGAGTCAAAACTACTATTTCAGGACAACTATCTATTATTCATGTCACTAAGTCCCAGTAAATCCATCCTCTTTGTCTGAGGCACCGTGCCAGGAGCAATAGTGTCCCAGCAGCTGGCTCCCCAGCCAGGTGCAGTTGTGGGGAAGTGAGGAAATTTCTCCAGAAAACATGAATTTCAGCTGATAAGCCCATGTTTTGTGTTCCTTTCTCCCATTTCCTGTAACCCCAGAAATACAGATTAGCATAAACCAAGCTGACACCTCTCCTGGGCAGAGACTCTGGATTGAAGTTCAGTGTTACCAAATTGTCATTGCGAGGAGGCACCAGACACCATCACCCTCTGGATAAAGGGATGGAGACCAGCTGGGACCCCACAGCCTCAGTGGATCCAATGAAGATCCAGTGGATCCTGAAGAGTGCACCCCTGCCATGCCAGGGCTCTACCTGCTGTCCCTTTCCTCCTGCTCTGTGTCCATGAAGTTTGGGTCACTCTGGCCCTTCACGTGCCCCACTCACCCTTTTGCTGGCAAACATCAGAGAGGAGCTGCTCTCCTTCCACCTGTGCCCCTCATGTGGAATAACTGGAGCAGACGCAGAAGGAGCAGGAGGAGCAGAGACTGTTTCATTTTGTGCCCCTGGAGCAAGTCCCCTCCGAGAGCCATCAGTTCACATGTGCAGCTCCGATATTTGCCAGGGTGCTGGGAATCATCAGCACTGGGAATCACCAGCACTGGGAATGCCAGTTGGCTGCAATAATTGCTTCCAAGCATGCAAAGGATAAAAGAGATGCCCTCTTCCCTTTGGATTGCTTCCAAAGCAGTGATGTCCCACGCCTGGCATCGGGAGACTCTCATTCTTTTGTGCTTGTTTTCTCTCTCTCTGCTTCTTCCCTGACCTCTTTTAGTTTTGTTTGCACCTCTTGCTGGTTTCCCAGACCCATGAAGGGAGCAGATCAAACGGATGGGTGTTCTGGGCTTGTCTCCTGAGGATTGGGAAAACTGAGTTAGGCAGAGGAGGGAAGGTGGTGCCTGTCAGTGTAAGGCACCAAAGCTTTCTGCAGATGCTGTCACTGAGCAGCAAAGCAGGGCTCACTCCCTGGAGCTTAATCTCCTGACCTCAGCCCTGTGTCACTGCAGCCCCAGGAGTAATTCTTGGTGTTCACATGGGTCAGTAGCTAGACAAGGACTTGACTTGGATTTTCCCAGCGGGTCACACGGTGATTTGCTAATCAGCAGTAGCACAAACACTGCCAGGCCCCTCATGGGTCACTTGCTGGGGACAGGCTAAACAAACCAGATGAAAAGCAGCATGGGTGAGTGGATGGGATTGGAAACAACTGTACTGGAGTCCCAAGTCTGTGTCTGAAGAGGTTTCAGGGCTTGTGAAATGGAGAGGTAGTTAGCTGGGATCTCAGCTACCTACCCAGGGTAGGAGAGAGCACATGGGATGGACCCTGTATGAGCACATGAGCTTGAACTCACCAGGGCTGGGGAGAGCCCCTCAGGCTAAGTGTCAGGCAGTGCTCCAGGGAGGTTGGTCACACCTTCATTTAAGCAACTGCTCTGGTTTGCCCCCTGTCACCTTTGTCTGTTTACCTGGAGATATGAACTATCCCTGGAAATCCCACCTCAGCTGCAGAGGAGTGAACTGCACACAGCAGCAGCACAGAGGGGACCTGATCTCCCAGCTGGCAGCTGCAGTTTGTGGTTCTTGAGGTACCACTCCCTTCCACCCTCAGCCACGGCACAGTTAAATACAGGGGTGAGTGTGGCACAGAGTCACTGAGCCCTGCAGAGTGTGCCAGCTGCTGGGACGGGGTGGCCTGACTGTTACTGGCACAAGATTGAGGGCACAGCCTGGGCCAGGAGTGTGTAAGATTTGCTGTTAAAGCACCTGGAGAGGTGAGATGCCAGCAGTCTGTGTTGTCCAGAACCATGTGAGATAGAATTTTACAAATCAAAGTTTTAAACTGTTCTCACAAATCAACAAATGATAGAACCACAGAATATCCTGAATTGGAAGGGACCCACAAGGATCATCCAGTCCAACTCCTGGCCCTGCAGACACCCCAGCAATCCCACTCTGGCCCTCAGAGCGTTGTCCAAACCCTCCTGCAGCTCTGGCAGCCTTGGGGCTGTGCCCACTGCCCTGGGGAGCCTGGGCAGTGCCCAACCAGACTCTGGGGGAAGAACCTTTGCCTGAGATCCACCCTGACCCTGCCCTGGCACAGCTCCAGCCATTCCCTGGGTCCTGTCCCTGGTCCCCCCAGGGCAGAGATTGGAGCTGCCCCTCGGGACCAGTGGGGTGCTGTTCAGCTTTGGGGGAACTGTAGGACTGTGGGGGTGCTGTGGGGCTGGGGGAGCTGTGGGGCTTCTGACTGATAATGTAAATGCCAGATAGGTCAGTGCTGGAGGGATCAACAGCCATCACTAGGTTCTTACAGGGTTTCTGGCTTGTCCCTGCTCCCTCTCCTGCCACACCAGGGCAGGAGCAAAGAGGGGAGAAGGGAGGAGAGAAGGTGGGGAGAGGATTTTTTGCAAGGGGAGGTAGCAGGGAACAGGGATTGTCACTGCAGCGTGACCTGCTGAGTAGAGCTGGAAGAGAGATCTGTGGTCCTGCCTGGAGCAAGGAGGGGGAAGAGCATCAGTGCAAGGCCCCAGGGTGCCAGCCTTTCCCACGGGCATCCTGCTCCAACCAGGGACACTCTCCTCACCCAGGAGCTGAGTCCTCGGGGCTGTCCCACAGGTTGGGGCAGAGCAAGGAGGAATCTGCCTTCCTATCACAAGTCCCCACTGTGAGCCAGAAAGGAAGGAATTCAGGATTCAAAAGTCCAGAGAGAAAGGGAGTGCAAATAAAGAACCACTGAAGGAAGATCTCTCTGGTGAAGGGCTCCTGCTGGACCCTGCAAGTTTTGTCAGCACCTGGGCTGTGTTTCTCACCAACAGCCAACCAGCCAAGCTAGCTGGGAAGAAAACTTGCCTCTGATTTCCAGAGCAAGCACCTTTGATCTGGAATAGTCAAAGGGACGCTGCCAGCTTCCCAGGAAGTCATTTGCATGGAGATGCTGTGACTGGAGCCTGGAGGAACCTCTGCGGGAACCAACAGCCCTCCCTGCCCGGGTGGGAGACCACGGGGGCTGAGCTGAGGCAAGGACAGCACAGCCCAAACCGAGCAGGGCAGCTGCTGAAGGGCTGATGTGTTCCCACAGGAACAGGGGTCACACAGGTGGGGCCTCAAGGTGACCCACTTTACCAGTGCCTGCTAAAGTGGGAGGAGAGGATGGGGTGTGTGCACACAGGCACGGGGGTGTGCAAGAGGGGCACAGAGAGGGGACAGGAGACCCTGTGGTGATTTATCTGGGTGGTATCAGCATTCAGTTCCTTTTCCCCCATAAAGCAGCACTGTGCTGCACTTGCCTAGGGATTGTCACCTCCTGGCTAAATGCCCTTCTGAATGGGATTGCTGGGAGCTGCCTGTCTGTCATGAACTCAGCCCTCACCGACAGATCTGGGAGCCACTGCCATCCCAAAGGGTAATAACTGACATAGGAACTGACAGATCTGGTCACAGGTGTGTCCAGTGAGTGAGCAGTTCTGCTCTCCATTGTGCTCCAGAGGAGCCAGGAAGGATTTCACAGTGGTGGGTTATGAAATCATAGAATCCCAGAATGGTTTGGGTTGGAAGGGACCCTAAAGCTCATTTTGTTCCATCCCCTGCCATGGGCAGGGACACCTCCCACTGGACCAAGTTGCCCCAAGCCCCATCCAGCCTGGTCTTGGACACTTCCAGGGATGGAGCATCAGCAACTTCTCTGGGCAATAATAACCCCTGTAAGAAAGAATTTCCTCTCTCCTTCCCTCTGCAAGCTGCTTCATACCTTCATACCCAGGGATTTAGGGCTCGTGTTTGTATATTACTGTCAAATAAAATTGTGACGTTCAGGGTATGTAACATCTTGATTTTACCTTTATCTTTTTGGAGAAATCCCATGATCAGTGTGGTGGATGCTGATGGATCTTTTTGCTCTCTCTTCCATGCTGATTCTTCCTGGCCCGTCCTGCTTTTGCTGCATTCCTTGACCGCTGTTCTACTCTGTAGCTCAGTGTTTCACCACTGAGAGCAAACACAGAAGTAAAATGCTCCTTAAATTCAGGTTTCTGGAGATGATCCCTAAGAACTTTCCCAGAATATCTGTGGTATGGAAGAATCAGGGTCACTGAGAGCATCGCAGTGAAAGAGGCTGTGGCTGAGGCAGCCTGGGAGTGTAGTGGGAACAGCAGCCCCAGGGACACACAGTGTTGGTCACCCTTGTGACCAGCTGCAATGGGGGACTTACAGGCAGATCTGCTTTGCCTCTCAGTCAACCTGCCAGTGTGGGGCTGAGGAAGTGGCAATGTTGTTCTGCCACGAATCTGGGGGTGAAAAGCCTCTTAAATCAAGCAAGTACTGAAGGGCAGAGAGCACCAAACACCCTGTACAAACCCAGAGCCCGCTGTCCCCGTGCCCAGGGCCAGCCCACTCCCTGCCCACCTGCCAGGACCTGCAATCTGCAGCACGGGCAGACTCAGCTTTCCAGGCTGAATCTGCAAGGGCAACATTGACCTAATTAGTCTCTGAAACAAACGGGAGAGAAAGACTCGCCGCCGTCTGTTACAGCATGGAATGCTCTCCCTCTCCTTTCGCTCTCCTGGCCCCAGGGATTCATCCCAGGCAGGTGCATCTCTGATTGCAGCAGGTTTTGAATCCTCTCCCTCTCCTCGCGGGGATGCCACATGCTGTCTTCTGACCTCGTTAGCTTCTCCTCCTGTTCCACTTCCCCGCTCTGCACTCGCAGCCCCGCCGATGTGCTAATTACCACAAAGCAATCTGCAGGAATGCTCCTGGAGCGGAGTGAGGGGAGGGAGAGGAGGGAGGGATGCTCTCAGAGAGCCGTGGGGGATGAAGCGACTGGGTGAGCAGGGAGCTCAGTTTAGCAAGGCTGATGTTTGAGCTCACCCAGGCTCTTCCCCTGCACGGGTCGGTGCCGAGCGTGACACAGGGATGTGAGAGAGACAAGGTGCTCCCACCCACCCAGGGGGTCTGCAGAGGGGCTGTGCTGCCTGACCACAGGGCCAGCTCTGGGCTCACACATCACCACAGCAGCTTGTGTGGTCGTGGGACACGAGCTCCACCCAAGAGCACTGACGTGCTGCTCGGGATGAACCTCCAAGGCTGACCTTCACTGATTATCCATCCTCACTCGGCTCCAAATTCCCCTTGGACCAACTCCTGCGGGGAGACAGGGCAGGGCTGCACGTGTGTCCACGGGCAGGCCTGGTGCCAGGTCCCTCAGCCCATGCTCTGGGCAGGGCAGACACGAGCTGGCTCTGTAGGAGAACTGTGGAACTGTGGTCTGTGCACTGCTGCTCCCACATCGGGCTGTGAGGGAAGGGAGAGATGTTCACCCCAGGACTGCATCCCTCCAAATGCCATTAATGGGCTTCCAGTCTTCCACAGGCAGAGGTGGAGTGTCCTCGGAGCGCAGGCAGAGATCCATCAGAGGTTCATCCTCCAGCACTGGCTGAAAATGAGGAAACTGCAGGGGGCTGGAGTTTGGGTTCATTTTGTCCAGACGAAATGACAAGATTTTCCTCTTCTTTCCTAATCAGTGAGAGACAGTTCAAAATGGAGAGAGGAAAAACAGCAGTTAAGGAAACAACCAGATCCTGATGCCCTTTGCCTTGCCACAAGTCTAAATCTGTTATGGCTGGTGGGATTGTATTTATATTGAGCCAGTGTGAGTGACATTAGTGTTGGCTTCACTAAACTAAAAGCAAGACAAAGAAAGAGAAAAGCCAGTCCCTCGGACTGTGTCTGAGGGGTGATGGAGGGAGAGGGACAGGAGGTAATTCTCAGGAAGGACATCCTCCTGGTGAAGTCTGTGGGAGCAAGGGAAGACATAAGGTGCCACCTCACCCAAGGGCAAGGCCTTGCTGCCATCAGGATGGTGCCCTTGGGGTCTGAGCACTCCTGCACAGTTCCATGATTTGTGTGATCCAGCTGATGCTTCTCTCTTTTTTCTGATTTCAGACCTTGTCAGGATCAGATCAACGAGGAATCAAGCGCATGAAGAGCAACCACAGGGCTCAGCTGGGGTCTCACATTTTCCTTGGATTTAATATTTGTGTCATGTTTGGACTGCAGAATCTCCTGGATTAATCCAGCCACAGTTCCTCTCTGAATTCCTCTGAGGGTGCATTTTGCTGGGGGGCTGTGTCTGCCCTTTGGGGCTGACCCACCTTATGATGCTGTTTGAAGGAAGTGCCCTTGCTCTCTGCTGCCATTCTCTACCCTTGTCTTTCAAAACTTTACATTATTCTCTTTTCTCTTTTTGCTTCTACTTTAATTACTTGGTTAGTGGACCCCCTACCAGCTTCTAGCCTTCTTAGACCTTTTTGCATATCACATGCTATGTGAAAAGCAAAGGTTGCTCTATCTGCCTGCATGTACTCACATTCACTTCTCACCTCATTTATTTTGGATCTTGTTTTCTCTTCTGTAGCTTCACAACTGTGGGCCACATCCAGTGGTGGTAGAACCAAGCCTGATCCACTGGTGTACACTTGCTGGAAGCCTGTCACTGTGCACTGGTTCTCTGGCTTTGCTCTTCTGGCATCTTTTCTATTCTGCAAAATAGTCTATGATTCATGTCAAGGTGCTTTCCTGGGGTCTGAACCTCAGACTACAGGCAGCAATTAACAGTGGAGGCTTAAAAGGGCTTAAAGGACTGTTGCACCCTGGACTCTTTTTGCTCCTCCCAAGAGCCATTCAGCTGCATCTTCCCCCAGCGACCTGCTCAGAGGTCACTGAGGACGCTGAGTCTCTTCATCATGGTGTTTTGTGCCTGTTCTTACCTATATCAGCACACAAACACAACAAGGAAATACTACAGGTTGTAGCACTGGAGCAGTGCAGGGGTCAAACCACACAACACATCCCTCTGGTGACAGGTCGTCATAAAGAAAAGTCTCCCTGGGTCAGTAACAACAGCCTGCTGTGCTTGCAGGGTGGGGGAATCATCACTGGGGCTTTGGATCCCCCAGGTGGGATGTGCTCCCCTCTGTACCTGTGCAAGCTGCTTCCAGGCTGAGCCCTGGCCCAGGGCACGGGCGGTGCTGCCTTTTGATCCCACTGGGATTGCTCCTGTGCTCCTGAATGTGCCCCTGGCAGGGCTACTGCACTCAGTGTAGCAGTGTTTTCCTCTGTAAACCTACAGACACTTCTAGGAGCAGTGTCCAAGATGCTTCCAATGACATCCCTGCACAGTGGACACTTTTTCTGGACACAAGTTCAAGCTGTTCAAAAAGCCTTGGAGCAGCTGTGTCTGCAGAGCAGGGCACTGGGAGAGTGAGCTGGGAGCAGATCTGCAGGTGCAGCAGTGGAAATGCTGCACAGGCTATTCAGACCTTGGAGGACATTCCATGTCCTTGCCAGATGGCATCTTTACCTCTGAGCTGTGTCCTCTTCACCTCGGGCATCCTCTCTCCTCCCAGTCACAGGGACTCTCCTGCCACTGCAACAGGAGATGGGTTTGCTCCTTACTCAAGGAGTCTGACCAGGTAGTCAGTGCCTCTGGCAGCCTTTGGTCCTTCCTCTTGAGACTGGAGGTGTTGAGAAGGACATAGAGCCAGGGCTGTGAGCCTGAAGCAGCCCCAGTGTTCAGTTGCTTCACAGGACTCCTGGGATTGCTGCTGACTTGGAACAGTCTCAGCAGAACTAGCTCCATGTTCATCTTAGACTCACTGCTTCCCTTGATGGTTGAAGGAACCCATTAACCCTTTCAGGCTGTCAGAGATCCTGTGGGTCTGCTTTCCATGGCCACCATGTGGGGCTGTGGCTGCTCACCTCTCTCTGCTGGGAGAGAGCTTCCCAAAGCTGCTGGGAAGGTCCATGAGGACCCACAGCCAGAGGTGCTGGTACTGAGCAGAGCTGACCAGGGAGCACCAGGCCCAGCTCTGAGGTGTCCCTGCAGCCTGATTCATGCCCCAAAGCATGGCCAGGCAAAAACAGCTTCTGGTGGGGGCACTGAGGGCAAACCACACTTAGATAGAAGGTGTAAAGATGTCTCACTTTCTCATGGTGCTTGAGGAGATGCTGCTGCAAAATTGATATTTTTGGCATGAAAAAGACTTCATCTTCTTTCCTCCCTACTCGTAATGACTCATCTCTGAAGTCCACACTGTGCTGTTCCTTTGTGGGGCTTAGACCTGCCCTGGCAGAGGAAGGGGAGTGTGAGAGCTGCCCAATGTGTTTTTTGTGCCCTCCACTCCAGGACAGCAGCACAGAGTGGGGTTGCACCACTGTCCCTCATCACCAGTCCATCCCACAGCAGGGATAGTGCCTGTCTCTCTCCTCACAGGCTCTGGAAAGGACCCAAACTCCAAACGTGATCACTCATTAGGTGGGGCAAATGCCACCAACACCTTAGCTTTGCTCCCACCAAAATGTTTATTTAACAGGTAGCTCTGGAGCTGTTTCATAGACATTTTGGTATTTGGATGCATGTGAATGGGAGGTGACTCAACTCTTCCCCCCCAATCTCCTTGCAAAGGGCACATCTACAGTGTGATCAAATCCTGCTTTGACAAGCTGATGATAAACCCTCCAGGCCTCTGCAGGACATGATGCTCCTAAATGCTTCTGAAGCACATCCACATGTCAGAGTGAGGGCAGGAGGTTTGTGAATGGGCATCTGACTAAGGCAGCTCTCAAAACCAGGTGGAGGTCCCTTTGGGGGGCACTGGCACACTCTGCCATGTGAAGATCCACATGGAGATGCCCTGTGGTACCCAGCAGGTCCCGTTGCAGAAAGCCAGCACCTCAGTGGGCTTGTTTGAGGAGATCTGTACACCTGTGACAAACAGGAATGAGCCCTTGCATGTGCCCCTGGGAAGGGCCAAGTCAGCTGTGCTGGTGTGTGGAGCCAGCAGGCTCTGCAGTGCTGTGAGACTCTTCTGCTTGAGGGTTTCAGGTGCAAACCGCTGCTGCTGATCCCCGGGAAGATCTCCAGCCCTTCTTGGAGGTTTGAATGTGTCCAGAGAACACAGACACAAAACAGAGAGCCAAGGCCGTGGCAGAGGAGGTGTGTGAGCCCTTGTGAGTCTGCAGAAGGTGCTGACTGCAGTGCCTGGTGCCCCAGCCAGAGCTCAGCCCACAAAAGCCAGAGCTCTGTGGGCTTCGTGGCCTCCACTCTCAGAAAGTGCTGCAGGCAGATGTGCTCCCACATCTGGGCACACTGACAACACAGAAACCCTCTGAAACCCCCCCTGTAGACATCAGCAGCCACAGGGCTCATGTGGAGTGTTCCATGGCACTGACCCCTCTGCACATCCCTCGTGGGATGGGCTGGTGGATCCTTCACCTGGCCCAGACCCCTTCTGCAGCCACAGAGCAAGCCCAGGAAAGTGTTTACCCCCCCCATCAGCCTGACCTTTGTGAAAATACTCCTGTTAATACCCACACAAACACACAGGGAACCTCTTTGTTACATCAAAGCCTGACATAATTTAATTGTATTTTAGTCAAGTGGCAATACATAGTTGAGGGAAAACCATGTGCTGCCTGAGGGATTTTTGCTCTTCTGCAATATCTTGTGGAGAGAAGAGGCATCACTTTCCCTCCCTGCAATGGTCACTTATTTCCAAGGGATACTAAAAGATTCATGGATTTTTTGAGCAAATATTTTACTTCTGACATGTTTCTCACCCAGCAGAGAAACTATCAGCTCTGAAGTGCTCAGGACTTATTTATAAATGCCAGCTCTGCTCCAGGCAGGGAGATGTCAGGACTGTCCCAGAAGGGGAATTTGTTGCTCAGCCACACTTTGCAGGTCTCAGAGACATTCAGGTATACCTGGCTTGTAATTGCTCCATTCTGCTCCTGCTTGGCACCAGAGTTTATCCAAGAAAGCACTACATTTTATTCCCACAACAGTGGTTGTGTCTGGCAGAGGGAGTCTCTGTTCAAAATACTCGCAGAAATTCCTGACAAAGCGGCAAAATGCTGCTGCCAAAACTGATCCCATCCCTTAATTGCCTTTGTGGGGTGTGCTGGTTTAAGGGTAAACCAGCAGGGAAAATGAACTCAACT
>NW_021940789.1:1771117-1785002 GCF_001715985.3 Manacus vitellinus
GACAACAGTTTCTGGGAAATGGCATGGAGGGCCACAGAATACACAGGTTTGGGCTATACCTATCCAGTGATGAATCGGTCCCAGCTGTTCTAACTAGGACATGGGGTTCAAAGGTTCCTTTGTTAATGGACAAAAATTCTTCTCTTGGGCCCAGAAGCAATGAAAGAAATGGCAGAACCATGTACCCCAAAGAATAGATCCTGCTGAATAAAGTCAACATGCTGAATGACTCATTAAACACTTCCAGCCCTTCCAGAGGATCCTGGTCCTCCATCATTTATCCCCAATGTCCCTGGTGCGATTTTTCTGACCTTGAGTTACACTCCTCCTCTATGCAGGTGTGATTTAGGGGCACTGTCTCTGTCACAGCCTTTGCCCCCAGCCATGGTTGCTCCCCAGCTTTGAGCTCCAATGTGCCTGAGGCCCCCTCGCAGGTGTAGGAAAGCGTCAGTCCCTCGGGTGGCTTTGGAAATGCTTCTCCAAAAATTTGTGCAGATCGGAGCCAGCACTGTCCTGCTGAAGCAGCATGAATTCCACCCATGAGCTGCACAGACAAAGCTGTGGGGTGTGAACATCAGGAGGAGGAAGAAGTGTCTGGGTAGGCCAGAGGATCAGAGAAAGCAGCACAGAAACTAATGGGGTTCAAGCCTGCCGTCCTCAACACCCACCCCAACTCCAGTCCCCATGGCTCCCATCTAGCAGCCCAGAGTTTTCTGAAGCCTTTTTCTATAGCCTTTTTTATAGGTTTTCTATAGCTGTAGGTTTGTGGGTTTTTTCCTCTGGGTTTTCCATAGTTTTCCTATAACTTTTTCAATATTTTCCTCACAAGACAGACATGGAGGGGCTGGAGCATGTCCAGGGAAGGGAACGGAGCTGGGGAGGGGGCTGAAGCAGCAGGAGCAGCTGAGGGAGCTGGGGGGGCTCAGCCTGGAGAAAAGGAGGCTCAGGGGGGACCTTCTGGCTCTGCAACCCCCTGACAGGAGGGGGGAGCCGGGGGGGGTCGGGCTCTGCTCCCAGGGAACAAGGGACAGGAGGAGAGGGAACGGCCTCAGGCTGTGCCAGGGGAGGGTCAGGTTGGATATTTGGGAAAATTTCTTCATGGAAAGGCAGGCATTGGAACAGGCTGCCCAGGGCAACAGTGGAGTCACCCTCCCTGGAAGTGTTCAAAAAACGTGTGAAAATGACCCTGGAGGCCATGGCTTGGTGGGTGAACACGGTGGTGGTGCTGGGTTGGTGGCTGGACTCCACGATCTCAAAGGTCTTTTCCAACCTTAGCAGTTCTGTCATTCCATGATTCTGTAGAAGCTAGGACAGGATGCACATTCCCTTGAGGATGTCTGGGTTGCATGGGGACATCTCACCACGGAGGTGGTGCTGCCATTGCTGCTGGTGAGAAGCGCTGAGTGGTCCATCAGCAACAACCCATCACAGGAGGACATGGAGCTGGAGCAGCCAGTGACACCTCTGATAAAAACCCTCAGAATGAAACAGTGCACGGGGCTGACAGCAGTGATCCACACCTTCTCTCCTGGGCAGGTGAGGCTCAGCAGGACCTCACAGCCTTTCCTGCCTGCCAAGCCCCCAGGCTGTGGCTGTGCCCCTGGCCCCTGCCCTGGGCTCTGTGCCCCCTGCCCTGAACTCTGTGCCTCACAGCCCTGGGCTCTGTGCCCCTGCCCCCTGCCCTGGGCTCTGTGCCCCGTGGCCCCTGGGCTCTCCTGCACACTCCACTGGGTCAGTGTGTCTGTCCTCCCCCAGAGCTGGCACCAGGTTCAAATGCTGAGGTTAATCAGCAGCTGCAGAGGGAATACTCAGGGAAAAACACGTGTCCCTTCCGATTATGTTTGCTCAGATCACTGCAATGAGCACGGGGCTGTAACACTCAATTATTCCCAGCAATCAAATTAAATTTATGCTCATCACTGAAGAGTCACCGCTGGGAGCTCTGATCACCAGTGTGTTATCACTGAGGGGTGGTGAATGACTTCTTGTGTCTGCTCTATCCTCAGTCCATCTTTGGGAATGTCATTTGTGTGCTTTTTAAAGCCATTTTCCCATAGGATTTAGAAAATACCCCTAGTCTGATGTATTGTACAAATGGCTACATGTATAATGTGATTTGTGGTCTAGAGGAGAAAATCAAAGCACTACAGCCTGTTTCCTCCTTTTAAAGACAAACCCAGCAACCTCAAGTAAGTAGGAAGGTCTGGGAGAGCTGCAGGGTGGGGATGACAGCTCAAGGACCCTCAGGAGCTCAGGGGCAGTTTCTTTTTGTGATGTAGCATATGTGGTTAGGTCTGAGATGCCACGACCTCCTGGTCTTTGAGCTGGGAAAAAATGTTGTGTTGGAACTTCTAGGAAGAGAGTACAGACTCAGCAACACAAATTATTTGTGGGTTTGTCTCATTTTTGCCATGTTCATATTTAAAAAATTATAACCCCAGTGTCTGAAGGAGATGATTTCGTGCGGGGGTGTTGTATGCCTGCCTCTTCTCTTTCTTCATATAATAACATTTGAAGGTTTTGGCTGACACTGATCATGTTACACAGAGAAATCAAGGTCCAAAATACATCAAATTCCTACACATTTCATGAAAATGAGTTTCTGTAAGAGGCAAGTACCCACCAGTGTTCCTTCAGCAAAGGTTAGAGATCAAATATTCTTTCATTAACACTTTAAATTACTGAAACAATAGTTAATTGTCCATTTCCTACAGTTTTCCAGTAGGAAAAATCATCCAGAATTTGCAAAATGGCCTTACTTATGGGAAGCACTAATTTAACCATCAGCCACTGCACTGCAGGACAGAAGAATTAGAGGTGGTAAGTCAGTACTTGCCAGGAGCTTATGGCAACGCCTTCTCTTGGTGAAGGAGGTGAGTTCTGTTTAACATCACCAGTGCCTGGCTAGACCAAGCCCTTGGCTAGACAAGACCTTGGGCAACCTGCTCTAGCTTTGAAGCCATCCCTGCCTGGAGCAGAAGATAGCACTAGATAACTGCTGAAGATCCCCCCAGCCTAAGTGTTTTATGGTTGGTTTTACATTCAACCCAAGGTTCTCTCAGTCATGAGATTTGGCCACAAATCCATCTCGTTGGGCACCCAGTCTGCCAGGACATTTACTGTAGCTCCATGGATTGGTGCAGTTGGCAGAGGATGAAGTGTGGGGCCCATCCCCTGAGACCTTCTGACACTGGTGCTCAGAGTGCTCTGAGACAGCAACCCCCTTCCAGGGGAGGGGCTGGGCTCTGGCTGATCCCGTGTGTCCCAGCGGCACCACGGACAGTTTGGAGTGAGGAATGGTGATGGATTCCATGACCTAAACACCCCCCAGCCTGGGGGCAGGCAGGGATTGCACTGCCCGTGCAGCACCCCCAGTGCAGTGCCAGCTGAGGGGTCAGCCCAGACCTGCAACATTTCAGTAATTATCATTAGTGAATCTTCATCATTCACCATCATCAATCTATGGCACATGGGAAAGTCTTGGTCTCTGCTGAGGCCAGGGGAGAGAGATAAGCCCAGGCTTCATGGACCCTGAGCAAAGCCTCCCTAGAGCATGAGAAAACTGCAGCTCAGCTCTGCTCTGGTTTATCCTCGTTTGATGGGACACCCAGGACCTCCCGTGTCAGTGTGACCCAAACAGCAACTGCAGGTGGATCTGGATGTGTCAAACCCTCGTGTTTCCTCAGTGACACAGTGGTTTTAACCATTCCCTCACAGGGGACCATAAATTTTGTGCAGCCAGTGCTGCAGGAATGTTTCAGCCGAGACAACTCCAATGTTGGCAGAGCAACTGCCTGGTTTGGGGGCAGCACAACTGGGAGATAAATGAACAGGAGCATCTATGCACTTATAAATTAATGTTATTGCTATTGCTTGGTTAGAAAAGATTATCCTCTCTGTGTCTGGACTAGTCTAATGCTGGTCTGATCCTGTCTAAACACACCCATAATCTCAAAAGGAAAAATGAATGAAACTCAGCTAGGTTTTCAAAAGTGACTTGAGGAAAACTGAAAACAAGCAGAGGGAAGCAGGTCAGGATCTTGGTTTGGACTTCTTTTTAATGTATATTTTTTCTGTTCATACAAAGTGGTTATGTTCACACACAGCTAATATACATTAGCTCACTTGGCATGCAGAGGAAAAAATCTTAAGCACATTAAAATTAGAGATGAAATTCTGTCTCACCTGGAGACTGGGACAAAACTTGATGCAAAGTCCTGGCCTGCCACATCTGGCAGAATGGCCAGATTGGACTCGGGATCTGAGCTGGAGCTTGGGCTGACTGCAGGGCTTGCAGAGCTGGGAGTTGAGTGCATGACCCTCCCTTCTCTGCCTTCTTTACTGTCAATCAGAAAAGTTCTAAACAGCCACAAGTTTTTCTGAAATCTGCCAACTTCTGAAACTTTTCTGCCTGCCTTCTTCCTTGTAACTGGAAGAGCCCAGCTGCCTCATCACTGACCTGAGTGTGGAGAAGAGTGTGTTTGTGGCAGAAGAGCCAAGAGCCTGTTCATTTTGTGAGGAACTGCTGTGCAGTGGATACCTCTAAGTACTAAGAAGAGATGAAAAAAGAACTAGGAGAAGGTTAAAATATGACAGCAGGTTCTTCCAAAGCTAGAAAATATTATAATTGATCTTCCATCCAAACCAGAAATAGAATAGGAAAGGATTTCTTTCATGGAAGTCCACTTTCCTGGACAATCTGGTTTCATGTAAGAAACAAGTTCTTAGGGTACCCAGCCCCCTGAGCAGGAATGGGGCTGGAGAACAGAATGAATCCCCCATAGTCCAAAGGGAAATTGTCAGTGACCTGCTCCACCAGTCAGACACACACAGGGCTCTGGGTACGGATGAGCCCCAGCCCAGGCACTGAGGGAACTGCCAGAGGCTCCCTGAGCCACTTCCCATCATTTATCAGCAGTCCTGACTCATCCTGGGTGCCCCACTTGGCTTTGCAAATGTGATCCCTATCTACAGGAGGAGATGGAAGGAGGATCTGGAGGAATCTTCTCTCTCCCTAAAAATCCCTGAAAGGAGGTTGTAGCCATGTGGGGGTTTGTCTCTTCTCCCAGGCAAAAAGTAACAGAACAAGAGGAAACAGCCTCAAGTTGCACCAGGGGAGGTTTAGATTGGATATTAAGGAAAATTTCATGGCAAGGGTGGTCAATCCCTGGCACAGCTGCCCAGGGCAGCGGCAGAGTCACCATCCCTGGAGGGACTTAGAAGATGTGTAGATGTGTGACTTAGGGAATGGTTGACTGGGACTTGGCAGTCTCAGGTTTACAGTTTGACTCAGTGATCTTAAAGGTCTTTTCCAACCTCAATGATTCAATGAAGTCCACAGAGTCTGGAGAGGCTTCACATGAAGTGGGTCAGAAAATTGGTGAAGCCAACCCAGGGCAAAATCTCCTTTGCAGGGCAGGCAGGGCAGGCAGGATCAGCATGGCACAGTGCACTTCAACTGTGCCAACAGGTCTGGACAAGAAAGAGAATTCTTTCTTCAGAACAGGTTTCTAGCTGGATAGGCTGGACCAAATTCTGGCTGAAAGGTACCATGATCATTTCCTGGCATGTCCCTGTCGGCCCTTTGCTGTTGCAATCATTTTAAAGAGATACATACACATATAATCATAATTTACTGAAGGGTTTATCAATACTAAATTTAGTCATTGTTGAACCCTACCAACCAAAGTCCTTTGATATTGAAGAAGTGAATTTTATGGAAGTTGGACAAGCAGCTGTATTTATACAAGACAATAGAAACTTTATGCTGTTGCAGAAAATGACAGAAAAGCCCCAGAACAGAGCCCTGTTGTGCTGGGTGTTGCACAAACGTGTGAGTGAGGAACTCCTGCCTGGAGACTTCTTAGTGAAACAGCAAAGAAATGGCCTTTTGTCCAAGGGCCTGCCCATGATGACAGAGACAGACTGAGCAGCACCTGGACCTGAGCGGGGGTCTGGAGGACAGGTCAGTGTCCTGCTTGTGCCATTGATCATGAAATCCTAGAATACCCTGGGTTGGAAGGGATCCATGGGGATCATCAAATCCCTGCACAGGACACCCCAACAGTCCCACCGTGTGCCTGAGACCATTGTCCAAACACTCCTTGAGCTCTGGCAGTCAAAATTAAAATGTGTCATAGCTCTGGGTTGTTAAAACAGTGGAAAACAAACCCATGGTCAGTGCCACGTATTCACTGGCTACAGTGGGAATCAAATAGTCTCACTGGCTGGGCAGGTCTCCCTGGCCTTGTGTTTAATAGTTTGTCCAGTTCTTCCACATAATGTCACATGGGATCATTCAGAACATGTACAGACCTCATGGCTCTGGGCTGAAGGATGGAGACCTGTCTCTGACTCTGAACCTTCTTTGTGGGTCTGGAAGGAGAGGTGTTCTCCATCCAATCCTGCCCTGATCTCAGCAGTGCAGGAGGAGGAGCAGGATTTCTATGCAGCCACCAGGGCTTTGTGTCCCATCCTGTTGGCTGGGACATCCCCAGTCCAAGCTACAGCTTGGGGCAGGACAGCCCCAGCACTGAGTCGGGCTGGCTGTGACTCTGCTGAGCTGAACATAAAAACCCTGCAAGAACAGAGACCTCCTGCCCCCATTGGACACCTCCTGTCACCTGTTCAGTGCTCAGTCACTGCACATGGAAGAAGTTCTTCCTCCTGTCCAGGTGGAGCTTCCTGGCCATCAGTTCCTGCCCGTTCCTGCTGTGCCATTGCTGGGCCCCCCCCAGCAGAGCCTGGGCCCTCCTCTGCCCCCTCCCTGCAGCCCCTGACACACCCTGGGGAGGGCCCCTCTCAGGGTCTGCTCTGGAGGCTGAACAGCCCCAGCTCCCTCAGCCTGTCCTGCTCACAGAGATTCCCTTCAGCATCCCTGCAGCCTCCTCTGGACCTGCTCTAGGAACTCCATGACCCTCCTGTCCTGAGGAGCCCAGGTTTGGATCATTTGGATTTGGGATGCTTTTCACTGTATCTGGGCTTATCCTATTTCCCTAAGTACTATCTGGTGATTTATTCCAGATATACAAAATCATTTTTCCTTCCCTGAAATTCTGGAGGGTGAATTTAATATTTGTAGGACACACTATTGTCATTTGATTGAAGGTTTTCAACCTGGTGCTTGTGATTGCAACTTCAGCTACAGTCAGAGGCAACAAACAGCACTTCCTGCTCCCTCACTAAGCCAACAAAAACACTCAGAAGGTTTTTTTCAATTTATGTGTTTTCTCAAGGAAATACATATTCATAGTAATTTGATATATGAGCTCACATGGGCAAATATATTTGCATAAATACTCAAATGAGAATATTTGCACAAGTAATTAGGACATGATTGTTTTTCACAAGTGTTTATTTGGAAGGAAGTGTTTTTCTACCAAATATTCATGAATAAAAGAGGTCACGAATGCAAACAAAATGATTCATGGGGATTAGTCTGCAAGACTAATTTCCCTGTGTGTCTGTAATATTTCCACTCACCTCTGGTTCCTGTGTAGCCAGTCATCTGCAAAACCTGATGAGCTCTGACAAGGCCTTTCCAAGTCTGCAGGATCATCTGGAGCACGGATGGAGGCATTACTGCAGGTTCCCTAAAGCACTGAGCTTCTGCCAGTAATTAACAATATAAGAAATAAGAATATTAATTATAGTAAAATAATCCTCTCTCAACAGGCTGACACCTGCTCGTTGTCCCCAGGACGCCGCTCCCAGTTAATGCTGCCTGAGCCCATTACGTTGGGTCCAAAGGACAGGGCACTGTTGTGTGTCTCACAGACCCAGGAGACTGACAGCAAAGGTGCTGCTGAAGTCTTTTGTTCCATGTAGGAGCACAGCTCGACCCCTGGCACATCCCTGTGCTGGTGGAGCCGAGCGCGGGGCCGTGGGGCTGGGTCCAGGGTGGCCCGGGCACTGAACACTCTCACCCTCGCTTCTGAGGTCTCAAATGCAGTTTCAGGGTCTCAAATGCAGTTTCAAGTGTCAGGGTGCCGATTCCACCCTCTTCCAGATGAAAGAGGTCCTCCCAGGATGAATTTTCTTTGTCTTTCAAGGGGATCAGGAGAAGCACGCAAGGATGTTTGGTCAGAATTTATCAGTCTCGTGAGCCCTCTACCACTGACGGTTTCTGAGTCATGTAGCTTGGATTTTCAAAGCAGATCAAAGCAGACACTGGACAGGTGCTTGTGGGAACTGTTCCTCAGTCCTCTGGGATCTTTAAAAACCCAAAGCAAAGCCAGAATTACCAAATACTGGTGCAGTGTGTTTGACCCCTTAAGAGAGTGTGATATCAGCATCGACTTCCTCCTGAGCTTCTCCCCCAAGAGCCACACTCCACCTCCCATTGCTGCCTTCTCACCTGGTGCAGGAGCTCCTGAGCAGAGAGAGGAAATCCAGCCTTCAGCTGAACCTGTGGAGTGTGAGCACAACCACAGCGTGTTAGCCCAATAATCACAAAGAGCTCTTAGCAGGGATGTGAGGACCTGGAGGATGCAAAGAAGGCTCAGCATGCAACTGGAAAATGGGAAGAAGGAATGGGAGAGCCTGACCTGAGGATGAACTGGGGACTGATCTGGTCCATAGGTATCTCAGTGCTGTCCTTCACCAAGCAAAGTGGTTTGGATGAGGGCTGAGGAAGAGGCTCTGAAGGAGAGATTGGAGCTGGGATCTGTGGGATTACAGTTTCCTGGCAGCAGTAGGGGAAGAACACAAATGGGAGAGACCATCACAATGTTGGCATTCCAAGAAGGGGAATATCAGCTATTTTTGACTCTGGTGGTACTCACGGAAGTTTTATCAGGCACTGGCTCCAAATGGAAAGTGTCCAGATAAGGGAGTGATTCAAGGCTCAGGAAAGTTCACTTACAGGGGTGTTACTGCTCAACCAAATGGCTTTAATAAAGAAATGAGCTGGATACAGCTCATCACAAACACAGGTGGATAAATGGCAAATTGTTTTCCTCTGGGTTGTTAAACTCATAGTAGAATTCACAACAGGATCCACCGAGTGGAGCTGCAGCAAGGCAAAGTCAGCCTGGAAAGAATGGTTAAAGCAACCAACTCCTGGTCAATCATCATGTCTGAGCTCAGCCTCAGGACACAGCTCTCAAATCTGTTCTGATGTGTCTGGTGCCCAAATATCTGGTTGGATCCAAAGGAAGCAGAATCCAACCTGGCTGTTTGGACTCATTGCTCCTGCTATGCGGGTGCTCAGATGGGTCCAGAAAAGCTTTGCTGATGCAGGTAAAAGCATCCCTGTGGAAATGTGACTGACAGAGCCTTTGCAATGAAAAGAAAAGTAAGCTAATGCTAACAGAGTTGTTTCTGTGCCCAGGTGCAGGATATTTTGCAGTGTATTTTGCAGTATATTTTGCAGTGTATTTTGCAGTATATTTTGCTGGTGCAGAAACACTCCCAAAGCATTGCAGTGTTGGAGCACCCGAGGAGCTCCTGGTGTGGCTGAGGTCTCACTGTTTCTTCCTGGTCCCCTGTGCCCCTGACATTCAAGGGTCAGTGGGTGCTACAGCTTCTCTCCTGCTGTGCCACCTCCACTGCTCTCCTGAGCCCCCTGGAGCAGCTCCCCATGGGAGATCACAGGCAGATCCACTCCAGCGGCTCCTCAAAGGAGAGCAAACCCAGCAGAGCTGAGGGCCAGGGTGGTGGTGGAGGCAGCCTGGCATCACCTGTGCCTGCTGGCACCCCTGCTGCCTCTGCCCAAGACACTTGGCTGGGGCACCAAGAGCTCCTCCAAAGAGGCAAAGTCCTTGTGCTGTTCCTGCAGCCCAGGGATGTGGATTGACAGGAATTACTGAAGTTTACTTGACTCAATGTCCTTTCCAAAGTAAACCTCCTTTACACAACAGCAAGTTGTAGGTTTGGGGCCATTAGTGGCTTTAGGAACTGCCAATATCCTCTGCTAATGCCAGCACCACCTCACAGCTCATCCAGAAGCAGCTCCAGGGGACAGTCTGGGCTCGGGCAGAGGGAACTGGAGATCTGTGCCCTACTTAGCTGCCGTGTATGTTTTTCAGTAAGTGGGACACTCAATAACCTGAGATCTGACAGCCTTCAGATCCTGTATGGAGACATGTCAATCATTCTGGCTTATATTAAACATCTTCCCAGGCATCTGGACTACATTATAATATCCCATCAGTGCCAAATTATAAACATGAACCACACATGCTAATCTCTTGATCCTGTCTTATTTCCCTTTCAGACAGTCCACGGAAGAAGGAAAAAAGTGTCTTTTGTGAGCATAAGAAAATTATAAACCACGTGTGAGGGAGGGTGGAGTGAGCAGGCACCACCCTGTGTCTCTCCTGAGCCAACTGTGGATTTTGCAATAGATTTGAGAGCTTGTTTGTGGCCATTTTTGCTCTTTGCCCAGGTAATAATCATAGTGGAGACATCCAGCAACCAGTAAATGGAATTACAACAGAGGAAATCCTCTGACATTTCGTGTGCTTCTCAGTTTGCTCTGCGTGACATGGTCCCACCTCCCCAGAGCTGGACCTGCTGTCCAAGAGGGACAGGGCAGTGATCACAGAGAGGACAGTGATCCTCACCTTGTTCTGCTCCGGGGCAGCAGTGGCAGCTCCTCAGGAGACACGTGAAAATCACTTGGTGGTTCAAACCAACCAACAGTTGGCTTTTACATCTTAAAGTAGCTTCTGCTTTATTCTGAGAGTGAATTTAGTGAGGGTAAAGAACATTTTCCTGACAGCTCTGAGGATGGGATTCTTTGCATGCAAGATATGCTGCTATAACTCAGCCCCTTTCTCCCACCAGCTCTGCTCTGAGACAGGAGCTGAGGTCAGTCCAGAGGTGGGAATGTCCTCGGAGGTATCCACAGCTCCACCAATTTCGAGGCAAGGACAGAGTGACTTGACCAAAGAATACAACAGGAACCTTCTTGCACACCTTAAGGACATGGAGATGGAAGAGTTTGGCAGCACCTTCTGAGAGATGCTCAGCATCCCCAAGGCCTCAGGGAAACCCTGTTATCTCTTTGGGAAACTTCTCCAAGGAGCTGCTTCCTTCCCATGGAGCACCAGAAATTGCCCACAGTGGACCACAGTCCAAGTGGGATCCACCAGGAGGAGCTGGCCAAGTCCTTCCCAAGAACAGTGCTAGAAAACCATGGCTTGAGCCCTGCTATGTTTCTCTTGCCACAATGACCTTGAGGTGACCTTGCTCCCCAGTGTGAGAGCAGCAGCAGAAGTTGTTTCAGTCCACTACAACTGGAATGGAGTGGGCAGTTTGCCAAGTGAATATCTGCTGGGTTAATCACTGTGCAAATCTAATCAGGAACTGGAATGTGCCAGGCTCATTACTGAAATTAAATTCACCTCTGATTAAAGAGAGAGCTACAAGCTTCCATCACACAGAGATGCCCCCAGGCCACCCCTCCCAAAACCAACATCAAACCCAGTCCTGCTGAACTGCAGCTTTGCTGAGCACTGGAGGGATTTGCAGGTGTGAGGAAGTGAACTGCTGCTTGTGCTTTCCCCCGGGCTCTCTGAGGAGTTTACTGATGCCTTTAATAAGTCAACTTGCAAGTTAGGAGTAACTTCAATGGTAGGACTTCCAAGGAGCACTCACCAAGAGAAATCTGGGGGCACAGTAACTGGAACATCTCCCATGTCAGGGTTGTTCCTGTGGTCTGTGAGCACCTTTACAAATTCTCACCTTCACACTCTGAATCTTTCCTTGAGACCTACGTACCTTCTGTCTCCACTGTGGAGTCCAAATTAAGAAATGAAGTTTGTGATGAGAACAGCAAGGCTGCAAAGTCAAGCAGGTAAAGTGCAGAGACACTGACTGAAAAGTTGTTCAAGCTTCATTTGCCCCTTTGGCTCCTACGATTAGACTTGCACAGCCCAATCACATCATCACTGCACATCACAGCATCTCCTCCTCCATCTGGGCATTATCTGATTTCAGGGAAAAACTTTTAATGTCTTAGGTCTAAATATGTGCCTGTAACTGAAATCCAGCTCAGGGAGCTTGGCAGGACTGCAGATGTAATTCCTGACCTCCTTCTTCTCTCCATCAGTACTGAAAGAAGAAACAATCCACAAAGGTTAGGGCTTGGCTTTCACCTGGGGATGGCCAAACCTGAAGGCTCCCTGTACACATGTCCACTCACACCTTCCACTGCCTACCCTAAAAATTACAATATTGCCAAAAACGGGGGCTGACCTCCTCCATCCTCATGGCCAGGAACCAGCATCTGATAACAGACTGCATGGATCACTGGTTCAGGTTGGGAGGGACCACAGGGAATCATCTGGTCCCACCACTCTGCTCAAGCAGGGTTTTTGCTACCAGAGATTGATCAAGGGCCAAATTCACCATGACTCTGCCCGAGCCTGGCTTACCTGAAGGGGGACTTTATAGTCCTGCCAGTGGCTATTCTGTGTTCTCATAGAGGTGGGTGAGGAACTGATTCTTTTTTTTTCCACTTGGATTAGCAAGACATTGAAAAACATTATTTCATTAGTTTTCAGTGTATAGGAAATTAAATATATGTTGAAGAAAATATTTTATTTGACAGCAAAAGGATTTATATCAAACTGGAGTATTGAAGCATTTTGTTTTAGGAATAGTGAGACAAAGTATTGTCCATTTGGGGGATTTTTGTTAAAATTAACAATTTGGTGAATGCAGTAGGAATAGTTCAGCCTCAAGGCACATGTTGTGGGTGCCTAAAGCTTCGACTCTGGATGCCTGGGTGTTCTAGATCCCTGCAGAAGCCACAGGAACTGAGCAGAGCTCAATGGTGGCAGGAGGAGACTTCATCTTTAAACAAAACCTATTTCCCTCCCTCCCAGGCTCATGAGCCCCAAGGTGGCTGTGTCCAAGTGCTCTGACCAGTAGCCACAGGTGGGTGTTCAGGTTCATCCTTGCTTTGACTCAGAGAAGCATCAGGTTCTCACCAGTTCTCCTGGGCTTACTGTGCCTGACTCACTTCCCTACAACCAGGAGTTCTGGAAGGCAGAATTATTGTGCCATCTTATTGCAAAGCCTTGCTTTGGCACTGCCTTGTCCATCTGACCTGGCAAGGTGTATCAGCCCTGTGATTTACATGTGCCTGGCCTGACAAACACTGCACAGGCAAGACAGAAGGTGCTTGTTGCTGGCAGTATTTGATCAATGAAATCTCTGAAATCTCTCTGCCTTGAAACTTGGCTCACTGAGGACCTGGCTCGTGACACTATTCATTTCCAACCTCAGGTGTAGTCAGGATCTCTGGATTAGCTTCCAGATGGCTGAGGAAATGGATTTGTCTGCCCAGATAGGAGCTGGCTGGAGCCTCTCCTTCCCTCCTCATGCCCTTTTTTGCCTGCAGTGTCCTGCAGGCTGTTCCAAGGGGAAGCGATGGCCAAAGGCTCCCAGGCAGACACCCAGCTGGGTCACAACCACCTCCCTGCCTGCTGCACCTCTCTCCTTCACCTGTGGTCAAAGAGGTGAGGAATATGCTGGAGGATTTTTATACCAAGTCACTGATCGTATTTTACTGTGGTGGGAAGTTTTGCCCATGATGGACCTCTGTCCTAGCTAGGACAGCTGAGACCAGTTCATCATGGTATGGGTGTAACCCAAAACTGTGTATTCTGTAGCCTGCCATGCCATTTCCCAGAAACTGTTAGCAGTAGAGGCCTGTAGATGTTCCTGTCCTCGTACCCTTTTATGGAATTCCCCGCTCTGAGGTGTCATGGTTTGAGATAGCCCCAAAATCCAACTCCCTAGCTCCATTCCCCCTCCCACATCTCAACCTAATGTGAGATGGGTTTTTTCCAGACAAAACACACCAGACTCAAAGTGGGGGAAAGGGAATATATTACAATGACTGTACAAATAAATACCATATCACATTATACAC
>NW_021940789.1:1786239-1804367 GCF_001715985.3 Manacus vitellinus
GTTTTTTTCCCTTCTCCCTTTACTTTGGACTCGGGGGGAGGGGCCAAGAAACACCACTTTGTTCATGCCCCAGGGTGTTGGGTTATACATTTGGGTTTTGTGGGTTAAAACCAAATTGCTTGTCTGTATAATTGTACTTATTGTTTTATTTTATTAAATTGTTATTCTGATTTATAATCTCTCTTTTGAGTTGAGTTCATTTCCCCTGCTGGTTAACTTTTAAACCAGCACAACCTCGCAACACATGATTGCTCTCACTTCACTTGTTCCTAATCTGGGCTTTGTTCACAAACCTGTCCATGCTCTCAGCCCAGGCCCATGTCTCAGCCCCCCAGACATGGGCCAGGGGCTTTATTTCCCCCTCTCAGCAGGCCCTGCAATGCTAATTCCATGAAGTCTGCAGAAGGAGAAATTTTCAGATGCCTTGAAAGTTCCTGAAAAACCCCTCCTTCCTTCCCTCTCTGTTTCTTTTGCAGAGGACACTCCTGGGTGACTCTGGCATGAGGATGGATCTCGGGCCAAAATCTCTTCTCTGACCTGTGTCCCTGCAGGGGAACTGCTGGGACCATTCCCTGCCTCCTGCAGCCACCCTTCCCTCTCCAGAGGGTCAGCTGAGGCAGCAGCTGGATCTGAGGCTGCAGCAGCTCCTGCTCTCCACCTGCCACATCCTTCCTCCCTCCCTTCCTCCCTCCCTGAATTTGAGCATCACTCTCTTGGGTTTTAGGCCCTTTTCTTACAAGTGATATTCCCATCAGTGTGTGGGTCTCTCCTGGGGTGTTCATGTCACCTCTTCCAGCCTGTGTTTCCTGTCCCATGCATGTCACTGAGGATCTCTTTGTGGAGGGCATTAAGACACAAGCACCTGCAGGTTCTATTCTCAGCTCCAAAGTTAATTGCTGGCATTGCCTCTCTTTAGCCCCAAATCCCAATGCCAGTCTTCCCTGAGCCCAGTTCCTCTGGGTTATTTAGCACAGAGTCTCAGCAGCTCAGTGTGCTCTGGGTGGCTTTTCCAATGTGGAGACACTAATTCCTGCTGGCCTGTGGAAACCTGGAGATCCCCACCCCGACTGGTTATCGCACTTGGATACCTATTAGATCCTCTCCAGGTTTCAATCCTGGAGCAGGAATCCCCAGCCCTGCACAGCCACTGTACACATCAGACCTCGTGGGGGCTGGTGCTCATCTGCTCCATGAGCTGCTGCCTCAGCTGTGCTCTGCAGGAGCTCTCTGGTGGCACCGTTGGCTGTGGAGGGTCAGGGCTGCTCCTGCTCCCTGCCTGCTGAAGAGACAGTCCTGCCTTACCCTGAAGTTCTGCTCCTGCTGCCTCTTGTATTGACAACTCCACAGGGAATTTCCTCAGCTCCTGGGGCTGCTCAGGAGCTGGAGGCACAAGGAGCAGCAGGGCAGAAGGAGCTGGAGCACAAGGAGCAGCAGGGCAGAAGGAGCTGGAGCACAAGGAGCAGCAGGGCAGAAGGAGCTGGAGGCACAAGGAGCAGCAGGGCAGAAGGAGCTGGAGGCACAAGGAGCAGCAGGGCAGAAGGAGCTGGAGGCACAAGGAGCAGCAGGGCAGAAGGAGCTGGAGCACAAGGAGTAACAGGGCAGAAGGAGCTGGAGCACAAGGAGCAGCAGGGCAGAAGGAGCTGGAGGCACAAGGAGCAGCAGGGCAGACCCGGCTGAGCTTCCACAGCTCAGCAAAGAACCATTCAAAGAGCAAAGCTGCAGGGCTGGGGGGGATCCAGAGGGCAGGTTTGAGGTGGAGCCCGAGGAGCCTTCCAGGGTGCTGCGAGGGATGCACAGACCTTGTTAAGAGCAGAGAGCTCAGCGCTGCCCCAAGGGTTAATTAGCAGCATCCTTTGCCTTTGGAGCTGTTCATCTAAGCACTTCCTCGTGGAGGGACAGCCACCTTTGTTGCCTGGATACTGCTTTGCCGGGGCTTTGAGGGAGATACCTGGAGCTTCATTAGAAGAGGATGTTAGTGGAATTTTCAGGTTTAGCTGCACTATGTAAATTATCACCCGGGGCAGCCCCGAGGCAAAGCGGCTGCCGGTTACTATCAGCCACACATCACATCCGTGCTCTGACAAGACAAACAAAGGTAATTGTCTCTCTCCCCTTAATCCGGGGATGTGATTAGCTGGAGGAGGCCCTGGCCAGGTGCTCACCAGCATTATCAAGCTCAGCGACCTGAGCATCCCTGCAGAGCCCTGGGCTTGGCAGCGAGGACTGGCCAGGTCCCACACCCCTCAGCTGTGGGCAGTGAACAGCAAGCAGCCGTCTCTCGTGACTGGGAGGAAGGTTGCAGGGACTATAATCGTTAGAAAATAAAGAAGACCTGATGAAATCGTGGTTTGTTCCTGTTTTTTCCCATGTTCCCTGGGCTGTACTTGCGCTGGGAGGCTGCATGGACAGCTCCTGGAGCAGGGATGTTGGGTGCTGAACTGGGGCCAGTGGAACTCCAGCTGTTGAACTGCTGAGCCAAATGCTACTCAGATGCTTTGTGGGACCATCTCTTCTACTGTGATGCCTAAAAAATATCTAAGGGAATTATTTAAATAAAAAGCCAACCTTGGCCAGTGATCATGTAGGCAATAATCCCTGTTCACATTCCTTGTGGCTCCCACTAAGAACAGAACAAGGAACATTTCAGCACCTCTGCATGAAGACGTGGAGAAAAGAAAGACAAACTCTGATGGCTGTTGACTCATGGCCTTATAAAACCAGCTTATTAAAGTGCTGAGTAAAAGGCTGGTTCTACACACAGAGCAGTAACCCCTGATCAGTGCAGCTGCAGGAGCCAGACAGAAAGGACTTGTCCATGTGTGTCCACCTGGCCTTGCTCATGCCTGAATGTGTGTTGGACCCTGAAAATCCCCTTAGCTGTTGGACCCAGAGATGCAGCAACATCAGCATGAGTGCAGATCCTCAGCAGCAAAGCCCAGCCTGCTGTGCCAGTGTCAGTGTCACCTGCCACAAGTGCCACCTCCTCTGCCTCCACAGGGTCCCTCTGGGAACACTTCACCCCCTCTGAGTGCACGAAGGGAGCAGCAGCTGCTTTTACCTTGGCAATGCCCAAACCAGCCCTGGAGCCAGCCCAGGGCAGGGAAAAGGGAGCATCTCACGCCTCTCCTACAAGGATTGTTTGGAAGGGAGATGCTTGGAGTTGCCCTTGCTTGTCAAGTACCTTCTCCATGAGGCTGTGAAGTTGTCCTGCAGCTCACCTTTCCAGTCTGAGGTGTATTTGATGTTGCTGATGCAAAGTGAAGGATCTACAAAGGACTGAGAAGGACTTGCACCCAGCCTGGGAAACTGAGCTCAGGAACTGATCTGGGAAACAGATTTTTTGAAGTGAAGATGTATGTCCTTGGTGGCTCTGTCTCACATCACCTCTCCATCATGCTCTCTGCACTTGTGGTGAGTGAGATACCCTGGAAGATTTTCCCTGGCTTATGGAGAAGGACATCCTCCTCCTTCTCTTCCTCCTCCTCCTTCTGCTCCTTCTCTTCCTCCTATTTCAAGGATAAAACTCCAGTTAAACTGGGTCTGAGTTGTCTTTTTCCTCTTCTACACTCTGCAGTCACCAACTTCTGCTCACTGCATGACCCAAAGTCAGACAAAATGACATTAAGCAGAGCCATCAGCAAAGTAAATAACCAGCCACCCTTGTCCTTCCTCTCCACTGGTGCCTGTGCAGGCAGGACAGTGCTGGAGTCTGACCCTGCTGTGGGTCTGAGCAGGGGGATGGGGAGAAAAAGAGGCAGATGGAGCAACAGCCTTTTAACTGGAAGGCAATACAGATGATTGTGAGGGTGTATGTTCTCATTAGAACAGAGGATGCTCTGCAGCAGCTGTGCCAGAGCATTTTGGAATGGGGAGCAAACCTGAGCATCAGCATCTGTCACAAAAGCACTGGCCAAGGTGAGACTTATCTTGGCCAAGGTGACCCTCACTTGAGCACCTTCCAAAAGTGCAAAATGTTTGTGACTGTGAAGTGAAAATCCATCTGAGTTCTAGTGAGACCCCGAGACACTTTCCCATACTGGTTCCTTCCCTGCTGCCCCCAGGGCACAACCACAAGGGTTTGTGCTGCCCAGTGGTGATGGTGATAACCTGGGTCCAGCTGGGACAGCTTCCAGTTTTAAAAAGCCTGGAATATTCACCTGGAGACTGTGGGACTTCTGAGCACTGATTGAACAAGAAATGTATCAATCATTGGAAAATGGTGCCAGATTTCACATTTTGAAATGTATTTCCCTTCTCTTGTTGCAATAGAATCATAGAATAGAATCACAGAATCAATGAGGTTGGAAAAGACCTCCAACACCATTGAGTCCAACCTGTGACCATCCCCACCTTGTCCCCCAGCCCAGAACACTGAGTGCCATGCCCAGGCCTTCCTCAGACACCCCCAGGGGTGGGCACTCCACCACCTCCCTGGGCAGCCCCTGCCAAGGCCTGACCACCCTTTCCATGAAGAAATTCCTCCTGATGTCCAACCTGACCCTTCCCTGGCACAGCTTGAGGCCATTCCCCCTTGTCCTGTCAACGTACATATGTAATGTCTCTCATTAATGAAGTAGCACAAGATCTCCAAACTCCTGCACACTTATGCTCATGTATGTCTCAGTCATTGGCTTCATTAGAATATTTTGATGCAATTAGAGGCACTTCTGTTCTTTTCCCCTGGAAAAAACCCATCCCAGAGTGATCCCTAGCAAACTGGCTGGGCAGCTTGTGGTGGCTACTGCAGGACACTGATGCTGCAAGTTGTCCTTCACAGATGAGGTTGATGGCCCCATTTACAGCTTCCACACACTGCTTTCCTCCACCTATTGATAGTGTTTTGATCTCCTGCACTAAGGGTTGTGTGACAGTTTTGTGTTTTGTTCTTCTGGGTTAAGGTGGATGACTCCAGCTGTGTCTCCTCACGCCATGAGCAGAGATTTTCAGTTTTGGATGGATGATGTGTTCTGTAAGGTGACTTGTCCCAACACCCTCCTCCTGTTTAGAGACACCATTTTGTAGTAGGGTCTTGAACCCCTGGAGCAGAGGTGTCAGAGCCATGAATCAGCCAGGCCAGCTGACACCAGGATCGATGACAAAGTTACTGCTCCCTGGCTGTCCTCTCATCTGCTACACATATATCAGTTTATTTCATTTTGCCTTAAAATGTAACTGTACAACACACATAATGGATGATGCAGTGACTCATCACCAGCCCAACCATCCACGTGCTGGGAGTTCAGGGAGCAGAGACTTCATTGATGCCCCCTGAGAGTCAGAGCAGCTCAGATCCAGAGCCTGGAGAACACTCTGCTTCATCAGAGGAACTAAGTGACACAACCAAATTCTCATAAATTCTTCTAAAAACCCCACCACTCAGTCAGTGAGACCAGTCTGGGTCTAATTCTAGGGAAGATTTCAGAATGAGTACAGACAATCACAGAATCACAGAATCTCCTGAGTTGGAAGGGATCCACAAGGATCACTGAGTCCAACTCCTGGCCCTGCACAGACATCCCAACAATCCCACCCTGGCCCTCAGGGCATTGTCCAAACCCTCCTGGAGCTCTGGCAGCCTTGGGGCTGTGCCCACTGCCCTGGGGAGCCTGGGCAGTGCCCAACCAGCCTCTGGGGGAAGAACCTTTGCCTGAGATCCACCCTGAGCCTGCCCTGACACAGCTCCAGCCGTTCCCTGGGTGCTGTCCCTGCTCCCCCAGAGCAGAGATTGGAGCTGCCCCTGGGGAGGAGCTGCAGCCCCCTCTGAGCTCTGCCCTCAGCCTGCTCTGCTCCAGCTGCACACACCAAGTGCCCTCAGCTGCTCCTCATATGGCTTGTGACAAAGCAAGAAAGCAAAATGAAAAGAAAGGCTCGGGGAAAACAGTACATCGGAGAGCACATCAGATTGTGAGAGAAAGCAAAGATGACCTGTTATCCAAGGTTTATCCAGCCTCATTGCCCAGAGGAGCTGGGGCTGGAACATCCAGCTGTCTCAGATCCAAACTCTCCTGTGACATTCCAACACGGCTGCACACCCCCAGCCCACCCCTGAGGGCTCACCAAGCACCAGGTGCAGAGACTGAGAGGGTCTGGTCACCCAGGAGGTGCCAGCAGTGCTGGGCAGAGCCCCTGCAGCCCCGTGCTGAGCTCACTGCACACAGCAGCACAACCAGACACTGGGGGAGGCGAGCTGGTTGGTTTGGCACACATGTCCTGTCCTCAGGGCAGAAATAAAAACCACTTTGGAGAAGTGTCCTTTAATTTTTAGAGCCTGGCACAGCCACACAGACACCTTTCAGCACCTCTGGAAGCAGTTGTGTTTATCTGCCTGTGCTGAGCAGGAGACTTCCAGCTCTGCTCTGTTACTGAACAAATCGAGTTCCAGCCTCGCAGCAGCTGTGACAGGAGATTCCAGATGCAACGTGGCCATTGTCCTGCAGCCCCTTGCACTGGCAGTGCTGCCCATCTTGCCTCGAGGCAAGAAAAAAGCTCATCCTCTCGCTGTTCCCCTCCGCCAGCACCGAGTGAGCGTTCAGTGGGATGAGCCTCCTCTGCCCCTCTCCGAGCACTTTGTTCTGGCCCCTGTTGCTGATGGATGTTCCGTGGCCAGTGCCAGGTGGAGCATCAGGACGCGTTTGAGCTCTCCCTTTGAAGGCGGGCCCGCAGAGCTCGGGGGTTCCTGCAGGGACGGGAGCGCAGCAGCGCTTCAGGAATTGCCTCCCTCTTGTGGTGGCTGCGCCGCTCCCGAGGTCACACGGCCTAAAAACACAGGGGGATTTCTAATGCTTGGCCTTCCACAGAGCATTAGAGGAGGAGAGCGGCGGTCCTGGGTGGGTGGGAATCCCAGGAGCTGTTGCTGGTGAGAAGCATAAGCCCTTCAGTGGTCCCTGCTCTGCTGATATCAGGGATGGCACCCGGGAACTCTGGGAGGAGACGTACCCAGAGGACTCGGCCCCAGGTGGAACAAGCAGGTGAGAGGAGCTTAAAAATAGATCAGAGAGAAAAAAAATAGATAAGAGATTAAATGTGCAACTTTGGAGTGATGATCACAGAATCTCCTGAGTTGGGAAGAACCCACAAAGATCATCCATCCAACTCCTGGCCCTGCAGACACCCCAACAATCCCCCCCTGGCCCTCAGAGCGTTGTCCAAACCCTCCTGCAGCTCTGGCAGCCTTGGGGCTGTGCCCACTGCCCTGGGGAGCCTGGGCAGTGCCCAACCAGCCTCTGGGGGAAGAACCTTTGCCTGAGATCCACCCTGAGCCTGCCCTGACACAGCTCCAGCCGTTCCCTGGGGGCTGTCCCTGCTCCCCCAGAGCAGAGATCGGAGCTGCCCCTGGGGAGGAGCTGCAGCCCCCCCTGAGCTCTGCCCTCAGCCTGCTCTGCTCCAGCTGCACACACCAAGTGCCCTCAGCCCCTCAGCTTCCCCTCCTGACCCTTCACTGTCTCCATGGCCATTCTTTGGACACTCTCTAAAAGCTTTAGATCCCTTCTATATTGTGATGCCCCCAGGACTCAAGGTGAGGCTGCACCAATGCAGAGGATGTCCTCCAGAGGTCAAAGGAGGCTGAGTCTGAACATCCCCTTCAGCTGCAGATCCCTGTGGAAATGCAGGAGCTGTTAAATAACAAAGTAAAGGCAGATCCTCCACGAGGGCAATGCCAACATATCTTGCAAGTGTTGCACTGAGAGCAGAGATGCTCAAGGGTGCACACAGAGGAGATCACAGAACAAGGCAAGGAAAACTGGCAACAGTTTGACAAAAAACTCAAACCAGACCTGCACTTTATTAACTGCAGAGCTGAATGTCCCTGAAACGTGTCCTGCAAACGGGGAATTCTGAACAACTGCCACAGAAAGGAGCATTATGCAAAATACATGCAAAGTTATCAAGGCTATGTAATCAGAGACAGTGACAATGCAGAGAGCAGGTGAAATGTTCACTGTAACAATATCCTAAACAAAGGAAAGAAAGTAGTGGAGGAATTAAATGGCAACAGACAAACTTAAACTAAACTCAGGATGCTCGGGTGGTGTGCGGGTAGAGCCAGGTAACCCAGGAGAGTGAGAATGTGAGTCAGAGAGCAAAACAAACCCTGAAATACCGAGTCATAGGGAAAACAGAGAAGTTCCCAGTGACAGGGATATAGTTTGCAAAATGTGTGTTCACAAGGCGTGGGTCCACTTGGATACAGGGTCACTTTGGGCATTGAGAAGGTTTAAGGCCAACCAACTCTCAGACATTTGTTTAGTCAATGAGGCAGCTGGTTGGGCTCCACCCTTTGCACTGAAGAGATCAGGCTTTGCAGGAACTAAAATGCAGAGGGGACAGCACTGTTCCAGGGCTGTTCTGTGGTAGCTGGATACCTGCAGTGATGGCCCTGGGAAAGGGTTGTGGCTCTCACGAGCAATCTTGTACAGGTACCAAAAGATGCCAACGCTGGACCACTAAGGCTAGGAAGAGCTGCAGAACAGCAGCTCAGTGCTTCAGATGTCCAGACAATATTCTGTTCTTATCAAAGTACCAACTACGCTACATTTGATGGGCTTCACATCCTGAAATGGCCCCCAGTGTCCTATTCACTTGTGCTTCAAAAGCAACACCTGAGATCTCTTCAGGAAGACTATGTTGGAAAAAAATGGAAAAGTCGTGGAGAGCAGTACCACAGTGATACCAGTCATCAGCCAAGGTCCTTGGGACTGCATTGTACAGGGAGGATAACTATGAATTCAGGCATTGCTGTATGAAGATTAATTAATTAATTACAAGCCTAGGGACTGGTAGCCTTAATGTTGGGCAGGGTGTCATGACATGAAGCTCTCTGTAAACAACAACATGGAGCAGAGGACACACTCTGCCCAGAACTCAGCCTAGGCAGGAGATGGGAGATCTCTGCAGCTCAGCACCTTTCTGAGGAAGGAGGTTGGGTGGGAATGTCAATCCTGAGCAGGGCACAGCATGGGTTTGTGCTGCCTGCCCTGCTGTGAGGAATAAAGCCCAGAGTGGGCTGTGGGAATCACAACTGATGCTTCAGCATGACAGGAGCTGTTGGAAGCTGACCTGATGCCAGCCAAGCTGGGCTGGTGGCTGGAAAGGTTGTGTTTTAATTGCTCCATGGGCCTGTGGATCAGATGGAGGAGTGGAAAGGACATGCAGAATGGGAGAAGGAAGTGCCTGCTGTGGAATTGCCTGTCTTTTCATCAATGAAAAGATGAAACCCGTGTGTGGGAAAAGCCAAGAAGAGAGTAAGAAGGGGAATGATGCAGTGTGGGTGCTGAATTCCTGTACATTCCTGGGAAAAGGTTCCTCTATCCAGCACCAGGGACAGAGATGGAGGCAGACAGACATCCTTCTCCTCCTCCTCCTCTGTCATTGGGGCCTGGATGGTGCTGGCTGGCTCTTTGTGGGTTGTCTGGTTCAGGTGTAAATGCTGAGCATCCACTGTGTCTTTTAAGAGCTTCTCCAGATCAGGTTGCCAAGAATGATTGAAGATATTCAAACTAAAATTTTCTTCTCTGTGTTCTGTCCCACCTCTTCCACTTGCAAGTCCAACCATGCTTATCCTACAAACTGAGTGCCCTCAGCTGTGTCTGTGAGGCAAAACAGACAGAACTGAAGCAGCAGAGGCAGATGAGCTCCATGACTTCATGGACAGCAACATGCACAACAGTCTCTCCCTCCCTACTGCAGGATGGGAGAAGGAAGAACTGGGTATGACACAGAATCTTCCTGTGCAGGAAAGGGACTGTGCTCTGAGAAATCCAGCCACCCATCCTGGTACCTTCTGCATGTGACACACCCGTTATCCCCACCATGGTGTGAGCACCCCAGGCCTTCTCACAGCCCCCCTATTTCATGCAGCACAGGGATCACTGGGGGTTTTCTGAGGAGACTTCCAGGGAGGGAGAAGTGCTGCTCCTCTTGCTGATCTGAGAGTGCCTGGGATCAGAGACAGCATCCAGGGAGTGTGTCAGTGGGGGGTTCTCAGATGTCAGTCCAAGAGAAGTTCAGCTAAACTGACTCCCGAGTTCAGCAAGGAGCAGTGAGTTGCTGTGCTGAAGGACCTGGCCACCACCCCAAGGTCACCCTTTCTGAGGCACAGGGGTCTCAACTTCATTCACTCAGCCTGATGATTTCCTTGAGGATAACCCAACGAGCTGGAGCCAGACCAAATTAAGCAGATTTTAGCTGTGTCCAGGTACTCCTCAGAGGTGAGGACTGCTTGAGCACTTGCCAGCAACCACAGCTGCCAGGAATCCCAAAGAGCTGATGAAGGGCAGGATTTTTGCAATACTTGTTGGTAGAAAGGCCACGATCACCAGGGACCATTTCAAGTTTGCCACAGCTGGGAGTCCATGAAGGACTCAGCAATATGATCATGGATTGTGAATGTGGCTTCTCAAACACTTCCCATGAAAACACTGGGCACAATCCAGGCAGATGTTGAACTGCTTCACATCTCCCTGCGGTGAGGCTGGTTTTGGACCATCAGGAATGACTTCACAGTTCCTAGATGTGTCATCAGTAAGAACCAAGAAACTTTCATCAGGACTAATAACAGAGCTTCCTTTTAAAGCACAGTTATGGGCAGAGCACTCACATTTGTGGGTCAAAATGGTTTGAACCATGCAGGCAGTTTCTCCAGGGGTCAGCCTCACTGCTTGCAAGTGAAGCACAGCCCAGACTGGGACTGGGGCTGTAGTTTTCACAAGCTGGTCACTGAAAATAAGCCAGTTACAGAGAAGTTATTCTACAAACCTCTCACTTGGAGGTGGAGTGATGTGATCTGATGTTCTTAGCATCGGCCAGGGCAGTGCACCAGCCTTGGCAATCAGTTCTCCTGGCTTGTAAACATGTGTGTAATCACAGCCCTCACCTGGACAGGATTGCTCTTTAAGAGAAGGACCAGAAATAGCTTTTAGCCTGGCAGATTCTGATTGCACCTCCACAGAGGTAATTCTGGGCTGCCTTGGCTTCGTTAAGGGCTCCCTGCCCCGTTTGTCCATGGCAGTGGATGGCACAGGGCTGGCACAGTGACACGTCCCTCTGACCCACCCGGCAGCATGTGACTCACAAAGCTTCAGTGCCACAAAGCAGCACAAACATGTAGCCCTTTATTATCTCTTTTCACCCAGATGAATGAACCCTGAATCAGATGTCAATAACTGCTTGGCATTCCTGGAGGTCTCAGCATGCTGCTGAGTTTATCTCCCTACAGTTTCCCTGTTGAGAAAGCAACAAAGGGCCTCAGCACCCGCTGCCCTGTGCAATAGGAAGCTGTGGTAGAGGTTGAGCAATCCAAGGAATGCTTGAAACACCCACTTGAGTTTTGGCTCTGAAGCCTCCTGTTTTGCCTTTTCTCCGTGTTCTCTTGGATGGATGTTTCAGTTTCTCAATTCCTGCCACTTGGCCTCAGTGTTTGCAGAATCCTCCTCTCCTTGCCAGAAGCACAGTGTTGTGTTTGTAGTGCAGAGTGCACAGGATGGAAGCAGAGGGACAAGCACGGGAATCCACATGAACACATCACCAGCTCTTGCTGCAGCAGGAAAAAGGCAGGGAGGGGACTGGCCATGACATGATTGTCAGGACAAACAGAACAACATCCTCTGCATGACACAGAGTGTTGGGTTCAGACCTTTTACCTGTACAGCTCACTTTTGGTTTCTGCTGAGCCCTGGGAGCCACGTGCACGGCTGTGTCATCGCTGTACCTTGCCCAGGATCAGCTCACCCAGCCCTCCCAGAGCTCTCGTGCTGCACAGTGACAGCCACAGGTGGCAGGTGTGTCACTGTCTGAAACCACGACCTCTGCAGAAATGCAAAGTTCAGGCAGTGCTGCTCACTCCCCCAGCCTGCCACGGGAGCAGCTCTGCAGCCAGGCCATGTGTGCTCAGGGTGCTGCAGGTACCTCAGCACAGAAATCCCCACGAGCAGAGACTCCACCTGCGGGTGGAATTCAGGGGGTCAGTGGTTTGCAGTGATTCCTGTTGTTGCCGCCCTGCCATCCCTGCAGAGCCATCCCTGGGCTGTCACACCAACACACCTTTCCACAGGGAATGGGCAGGGAAAGGGATACAGCTTGTGATGGCTCCCAGCAGTTACACTGTGCAACCCTTGTGTGGGAGCCCAGCCTGGAACTTCGGGGATCTCCATGAGTATTTGTGCCACGGTCCCATTCCCAGACACATACAGGAGGGTTCTGCATGGTCCTGGCTCAAACCAGCCCTCCCCAGCACGGGGTATGGGCAGGGTGGGACTCTGGGTTGTATTGGGTTTGTTACAACCCTGTCTTTGGTGCTGGGAAGAGGGACTTGTTCGTGATGGAAATACAGGAGAAGAACTGACTGGTGCTATAATTCCACCTGAGGGGTTTGTGAAGTCCTTTCTACAGTGTTAGTGGGAGCTGAGTTGTTGCTGCAAGTCCTATACATCCTCCCTCCCCTGCTGCTTTCCCAGATGAGCACCTTTGACTGCCCATGACCAGGCCATGACCATAACTGGCACCAGTGATGATGGAAACACCATCCACAGAGGTGGTGGGAGAGCCCGGCCCTATGCAGGCTCTGCCCTTGGAGAAGGCTGCAGGTGATGGACATGTACTATGAGGTCCAGGATCAATTCCTGACTCCCTAGGCTGACAATATCTCCTACCTCCTAGTCTGGATGAGATGGAGAAGCTTCCTGCCCCTTTCTCACCTGCCTGTGACCTAAAGGAGTCGTGACTGTGGCTGTATTCCTGATCTGACCAGCCCAGGGAAAGCCAGCCCTGCATCTCCCTTCACACCACGGGGCTGCCCTCAGGTGTCAAAGATGGTGAGTGTTGCACGGACACAGGACAGGCAGAAAACCCCTCAGAAAAACATATTTTGCTGCACAAATGACTCTTTTCCTTCTCTCCAGAGCTCTGCAGGGGCTATTTCCAGCATGCTGGGTGCCTTGCAGCCTCTCCACGTTTCCTGTTTTCATTCCATTTGCAGTGCTAACATACCACATGTCTCAAATTCCAGCCCTGACACACCAGGAAAAGGGGCCAAGGGCAGATTCATGGGATTCTCAGAGCCTCTTGTGCCCTTTCCTCAGCTGGGCTGGGGATACTGATAACTCCCTGACTCCTTCCTTCTTCCTTTTCCTTCCTTTCTCTCTTCTAATTACAGAGTTGCTGTCATCCCTCAGCACTTCAATGCTGCAGAATTCTGACAGGGAAGGGCACTGATTTGCCCTGTTTTCCTAAGAGCAGCAGCTGGGAAGAGCTGAATCTGAGCTGTTAGTCTGGTGAGAAAGTGTGTACAAAAGATTACTCTGAGGTCCAAGAGCTTCTGCAAAAGTGTGGCACAGCCACAATAATACCATTTTCCCACTGCAGCGGGAACTTTCTAATTCCTCCCTCCTAATGGTTAAATCAGGAGTAAAGCCCTTAAGCCAGTGGAAGGATTGTCTTGGCAAATATTTGATAACATTGCTTGGAGTGCAGAGTCAGCCAGATCCATCCCTTCCGTGCCTTCCCTCAGCTCCCAGCCAGCACTGACACACAGGACCCAAGACACACAAAACTTGGCAATTTGTACTTAAGGGATGATTTCTGTTCCTTTTAATTCCAGTGGTTAGCTGAGGCCAGATGTTGGCAGCAGAAACAGAAAGCTGTGGCCAGTCTGAAACCCCAGCCACGTGCAGCAGCACAGGGAGGTATTTCCAGCTCTGTGTGGCACCTGCTGCTGGCAGGACCTGCTCCCATCCCACGTGCTGGTGCCCATGGGGGTGGTGGATCAGCCATGGCTGTGCCCAGGGATGGGCAAGACACCTTCAGCTGCAGGGACTGATGGCACCACCCAGGGAGCTTCTTCCTCCCTACCAGGACAAACTTCCTGCCCCCTGTGCTCCCCCTGTCCCCTCTGCCAGCACGGGGGGGGCATGGGGGGGTGGGAGGGGGGAAGAGGAGGCCCCAGCTCTGGTCTGTGAGCACAGGAAGGTGACAGGCACTGGCTGGGAGCCAGAGGGGCAGCAGGGCAGTGCCCACCGGGCTGAGGGCAGCCTCCATGGGCTCCACGTGCCCGCAGACCTCAGCCCTCCACAGCACTTGGGATCCAGCCTGGGGTCAGCTGGCAGCCAAGGGGGACTTCTAAGGTGTCTCTGAAAGGTGAAACAACACATGAGCACAGGCCCAGCCCCAGCAGAGCCCACGAAACCTCCTGAGGAGGGACAGAGCAGAGACAGCTCCTGCTCAGGGAAGAGGTGCTGCACCCACTGCCCACCCCTTGAGGGGGACCCTGGACAGAGTGACCAGAGGCTTTGTGGGTTCACCCCAATTTCTCCAAGCATTTCAGAGCCCATTTTAGCTGCACTCCTGTGGTGGATTCTTTTGCTTTGGGCTTTAGATGAAAACTCCTGGTTTTGCTTGTTTTAAAATCATATTCTCTTCCCACTGAAAGAGCAGCTTGAACTGAGAGATTTAAAAGACAAACACTGTCTCTCTCAGCACATTTTAATTATTTAATGAGGGAAAGAGCTGTACTTTGTCTTACTTTTACTCACTTGAAGACACAGGTAGTTTAAAGCGAGCACATGATTATTTAAAAGCGAACATGCTCCTTCATCAGGAAGTATTATATATTTAAAATATTGGTTTTGCTAATCTTTTTTTTTAATCCCTTCACCTTCTCCCCTCCTTGTTCTTTATCTTGAATAGACCCTATTCACACATTTTTCTAGTGAGAAAAACAGGACAGTTTTTGAAAAATACAAAACTATGTGAGAGACAAGATGATCAAATTGCCTATATCTTTTCTGTGTTTAAAGCACAGAATCACTGTGCAAAGTTCTCCAGCACTCTTGCACAGCTCTAGGAAAGAGGCTTGTTCTGAAAAGGCTGTTCTGATGAAATCACATTTTCCATGACAAAAAATATCTTTGAAAAGACATCTTGACAGCCTGCTCTTGGCTTTGCCTGCTGGCTGGAGATGGGCCTTTTTCTGTTATTTATGTAAATGTTGTCAAGGCTGAAGTGTGGGAAGGGGGGCTGCTCCTGTGCCTCCCTCAGCTCTCAGCCTGGTTGGCAGAGGGGTTCTCCCAGGTTATCACACCAGACAGGACAAAGTGGTGCCCTTGGCATCCCAGCCAGCAAGACCTGAGCCCTCAGCATCTGTGGGGAGCAGCCTCTCCTTTCCCCAGGTGAAGCTTCTCTGGGGCAAGAGAAACACGTGCAGGAGGCCACGAGGTTGGGGCTGCTGACCTGGGACAAGCTGTGGATCTGTGGGGTCCATCCATCCTTCTCACAGCCTGGAATACAGCTCTGGAGCAGCAAAGGCCAGTTGGAGGGTACCAGCTCTTCCTGCTGCAGGTCCCTGAGCCTGGTCCCTGATCCACCTGCTGCCAGAGGACCTGGACATCCTGCACTGGTGGCCGAGCCCAGCTTGGCAATGCCTTCATGCAGAAATGAGGAACAAGTGGTGAAAGGTTTAAAACAGCTCCTCTGATGCCTCCTTTGTGTGTGTCTTTTCAAGTGACCTTTCCCACCACATTTTTTAACATCACTCACAAAAGAGGCATGTCTTGCATTTTCTGTGCCCCATCAAACATCCTGAGAAGTTTTGTTCTTAATTGTGATCTGCAGTCTTCTGGAAGCCATTAAAAATCCCATCTCCTTCTGATTTTACTTATCTTTGAGGACAAGAATTTAGGAAGATTCATGAAAGGAAGTGAACATTTTTGTGCACATGAAGAATACCCCATTGTGATAATAGACAGCAAAGGAAAATGCAGCAGGGGTGTTCAGGGGTTAAACCAACCTCGTTTAAGCTGATCTTCAGAGATTGGATTGGAGCTTAACATAGAAGGAAATGTCCTGCATCTGCTGCTGCAGGGCTCTGGCACCTTCTGACCACTGTCCCCTGGAGGAGCCAGGGCCATGTGTGTGGCACTTGCACTGTGTGAGGAGCTCCAGCATCCTCAGGGACAGGCCTGGGGGCAGCAGCTCCATGTCCTCTTGCTGACCAGGCCCATGGTTTTAACAGCACAGCATGGCTGGAGGACTACAATGATTGAAGTGACTGTCTAATCCAGCAGTGCTGGAGCCCCCAGAGCTGTTCCCTGAAGGATCTAATCCCATGGGCAGCTCCCTGTCCCTCTGACACACTCACCATGCTGCTGTTCTCTGCTCAGGGAATCCACGAGCACAGAGCAAACCTGGGGGTGAGTGCCCAGGTGGGTGTGGGACACACTCACCTGCTGAGCACACACTCACATCCCTGGGTGCCAAGTGGCAAGACTGGGGTGAGCAGCACCTTCTAGAAAGCTTTTTCCACAATGGATCCACACAGGGCAGGCACAGTGTACCGTGATCCACTGCTCCCCTTAGTCCCACAAAGATCCCTCATCCCAGCCTTGGTCTCACACAGTCCTACCTTCCCATGCTGCCTCTCCTTCCAGCCAAAATCCATGTCCTGAGGAGAAAGGTGGGCAGTGCTGAGGTTTGTAACAAAATCAATCAGGAGCCTGAAGCTCCTGAGCCATCTGTCCCTCCCTGAAGCTCTGCAAGACAGAGCCCAGCATCCCATTAGCCCCTCTCTGCTGGCAGGACTCCCAGATCCCTCCATTTGTGACCAGCCAATATGCCCTTCACTTCTCCCTCTCAACCTCCATTTAATACGTTCGGGAGTCCAATCTGAGCACTATTTCCAGATAAAAGCATCTGCTCCAGATAAAAGCATCAGCTGGAGGCATCAGTGGGATTTGTAAGTACATGAGGAACAGAAGGTGCCCTCAGAGTGGACCTGACCTTCCCAAGCAGGAGCAAAAAACCATCAGTGAGTTCAGGGTAAGGCTTGAGGGCCCTGATGGAGGAAAAGGAGGCACAGAAGCCGTTCCCTTCTACCCAGGCTTCAAGAGGGCTTGGTGAGGAGCAGGTCACCAGAGCAGCAAGGGGTGAAAGGAGTCACAGAGCAAAAAGAAGGAAGGGATGAGGCAGAGAAAGGCCAGTGGGAGCTGTGATATGCCAGCTTTGGGGGTCAGTGATGGGTGTGGAGGTGGGGGAGGGAAGGAAGGTTTCTGCTGACTTCCCAGGCATCTGACTTCTCTTTGGCACTGTGGATGTGTCCAGCCTGGTGACTCCAGGGGGAAGGAAGAGTTCCTAGCCCTAGGGTACTCTTCTTGTGTGGCCTTGGGAAGGAAGCCCTGCTTGTCTCTGCCTCAGAATCCCTACTTACAAACCAGGACCTGCACTGAGCCCTCCCAGGCCCAGCACTGGGAGCTCCAGGTTCAGAGCAGCACCGGGTGTGATCCCGCAGCCAGCCCAGCCAGGGCCCTCCCCAGCAGCCTGGCCCACCACAGAGCTGCTCTGGGGGCAAGAAAGGAGGTGATGCTGCACTGGAAGACCCCCTACTTTTTGGAAGTAGGTGAGGTCTGGATTCGTCACTGAGACGTGGGAATGGGAATGTGCCAACTCTGTGGTCCCTGCTGGCTCAGCAGAGCACTGAGCCTTGGCCCTGCCTCTTGCTTGTAGCAGCCCCAGGGTCCTGCAGCAGACGAGTGGGGCAGGGGTACCTATTTTTTTTCTTTAGGACTTTCAGATCAACCCCACCCTCTCTCCCGGCACTATGCAAAGTCAATTGAAGGAGTGAAAAGCAAAATCCAGATTCCCCCTCCTGAGACCCAGTTTCTGTAAAAGTCCAGAGAGTTTGTTGGGATTCAGGTGATGATAGCTGTCCCTGAGAATCACACAATTATAGAATTTTTAAGGTTGGAAAATTTAAGAAAATTTTAAGATTGTCAAGTCCAACCATCAATCCAGTGCCAACACCACGTTTACCACCAAACTACGTCCTCAAGAGTCACATCTACTCATTCTTTAAACAATTCCAGGGATGGGGAATCCATCACTGCCCTTGACAGCCTCTGCCAGTGCTTAAGCACTATTTCAGTGAAGAAAGTTTTCCCACTATCCAACCTGAACCTCCCCTGGCACAGCTGGAGGCCGTTCCCTCTCCTCCTGTCCCTTGTTCCCTGGGAGCAGAGCCCGACCCCCCCCGGTTCCCCCCTCCTGTCAGGGGGTTGCAGAGCCAGAAGGTCCCCCCTGAGCCTCCTTTTCTCCAGGTTGAGCCCCCCCAGCTCCCTCAGCTGCTCCTGCTGCTCCAGCCCCTT
>NW_021940789.1:1805001-1925628 GCF_001715985.3 Manacus vitellinus
GAAATGCCATTGCAGGTGAGCAACTGTGAATAATCCCCATCACATTTTCTTCTGAGCCATTATCCTTTTTAAAAATTAAAGATGGTAATAGGTTACTATAGCTGAAAGTGAGACAATGGCAGATTTTAGGGAGATAAAATTATAATGGCATCCAGGGAGGGAAGGGGATAGGGAGAGAAAATTGAAAGGCATTCATCATAAACTTATCCTCACTTATAAATATCCCCCCAGGTTAGGACTTACTATGTTAATAGTTAACCAGAATCTCAGGAAGGCTCAAACAACACACTCGAAGCTCCACTTCAGCACTCACCATGTGCACAAGCCCTGCCCACCACTCATCCCAGTTACTGTGGCAACAGTCCATCTGCTTTCCACGATATCCTTCATTAATCATTTACACCCTGGGGAAAAATTAAAGTCTTGGAGGAACGAAGCCACGAGAGCCACTTCTGCTCCCCTGCCACTGGTGAGCGGGGCCAGCTCTGAACTCTTCCCCCCCTGTTCACAAGCCTTGCACAAAGCAAAGGCCCCCAGTCCTCACAGGCCCAGGTGCTGCAAAGTTACTTAAGGAAGTGATTGCTCATCCATCATATCTATTGACTGGAAGGAGATGTCTGTGTGCTGAAGTAGTGTCCATTCCTGGTCCTGGACAGATTTCAGACTGTCCTGGTTCCATGGTGTCTGCCTCTAAAGCACTAGAAATTGTGCCTGTGCACTATGGTCCTTCTCACCAGCATCTCTTTCCTGCTACTTCTCGGTTCTCATCATGTCTGTGCTGCTGGGAAGGGACCTCTGGAGGCCTCCAGTCCATGTCCCACCCAGAGCAGGACCTGGTCAGTCACTCTGGCCCTGTTTCTGTCCACTGAAGATGCCCAACACTCTCTGCTCCAAAAAATCCAAGGACTCAGTGGGAGGAGGACCTGGAGGGATAAGAAAATTCTTTGGCAATTGCACTGCCATGACAGCAGTGGAGCACTTGTCATTGACCAGGAGGGGAAGTGTCATGTGCACAGGGAGGTGACAGCCACCCTTCAAAAGAGCCTGCTGAGACCTGCAGAGGAACCCCACGTGCCAGCAGTGCCTGTGGCTGGAGAAAGGGCAGCAAATGTCCCCAGAGGGTTAATCTTTAACCACGTCGTGGCACAGATCAAGCTGCAGGAGGTGAATCACAGAATCATAAAATCACAGAATCACAGAATCACAGGATGGTTTGGGTTGGAAGGGCCCTTAAAGCTCATCTAGTTCTGTTTCCCTGCCATGGGCAGGGACACCTTCCACTAGCCCAGGTTGCTCCAAGCCCCGTCCAACCTGGCCTTGGACACTTCCAGGGATTCCAGGGGCAGCCACAGCTTCTCTGGGCAACCTGTGCCAGGGCATCCCCACCCTCACCGGGAACAATTTCTTCCCAATATCCCATCTAACCCTGCTCTCTTTCAGTTTGAAGCCATTGCCCCTTGCTCTGTCATGGCTATGGGTGTCCCTGCCCCACAGGAGGAGTCAAACAGTTCTCACCCCCATCTCCCGAGTGCACAGCAAGGACAATGTCCAGGAGCAGCACAGCATCACAGCACCTCCAGCGTACCCAGCAGCAGCAAAGGCAGGACCCCTCTTGCCCACGAACTTCTGTGTTCTATGCCCTGGACAGCACAGGTGGATAAAGGGAATCCAACCAGAGCGTCCTGATAAACAGGACATGCTCTGAATGTCTTAGTTCTGGGAAGAGTGAACTCGTCCCTGCAGCCAAGTGCAGAAGGTGTCAGTACTGAGTCACTTTGCTCACAAACTCTGTGCCATGAGGAAGGGAGGTGAGGAGGGGTTGCTGCAGAGGACACGGCAAGAGGGAGTAGTTTGTACCTTGCAGGAGTTGAACTTTGATGATTCTTGTGAGTCCCTTCCAGCTCAGGATATTCTATGATTCAGGGTATTCCATGATTTCCATTCTCAGCTGCAAGAGCATGCCTGCACAGGGGAGATTGCCAGGAACTGTTTGAACTCTGGGAGCTCAAAACATCAAGTGCTCCTCGTGGAGGCACCAGGCTGATGAGAGCTGGTGCAGAGGCACCAGGAAAAGGCAGCAGCACGCTGCCATTCCAGGAGAGCCTCGACTTCCCAGGAGCATTCCAGGAACATCATTTAGCCAAGGGTACCCAGACCTCAGCAGGGAGATTTGGAGTCAGTGGGGACTCACAGCAGAGTGATTCAAGGTTTCCCTGCAGCACAGGCAGAGCCAGCCCTTCATCTGTCCTTTGGGTGACAGCTCAGTGACAGGAGAACTTAACTGCAAAAGGTGTTCTGGGCTCCCTGTCCTGCATCCCAGTAGGGCCGTGTGCTGGTTGCAGGAACCCCTTCCCTGCCACAGGAGCAGGGAGTGTTGACCCCAGGTCTGGACGTGCCACGCTGAGCTGGGCAAGGAAAAGGACACACAGCAGCCCCAGCCCAGAAGCACAGCACAGCACCATCCTGGTAATGAGGACAGCAAATTAGAGCTCTTTAAATAACCAGGAGCTCTTAAGGAAAGGGAGTAAGGTCCTCAGACGGCCTGATCTTCGCTTAATCCCTGCAAACAGACACCTCTGATTAGGAGGATTGGTTTCTTCTGGAGGCGGGCAGATTGAGGGCTTTGCCTGGCAGGAGCAAAGGAACATCTGGTGCTGTGTTTCCTCAACCCAGAGAGCCCCTGACTTCTGTCCCCAATTTACTGCTCAGCCTCCTCGCTTTTCCTCCTCATCCCAGCAGCAAACCCCCCTCATTAGCATCTGACCCGGAGCAGCAGCATCCCTCTCTCCCCATGGCTCAGTGCAGCCCTGGCACACATCCTGCTGGGATCAGGGAGGAGCGCCGAGCCCCTGGGAGGGGCTGGCAGAGTGGGCAGTGGTGGCAGGAGCTGCCCTCAAGGACTTGGTGACAGCTTTGTGTCAAGGGCTGGGCGGGCAGAGGGGCTGCTCAGCACCCCCTGCACCACTGACACAAATTCGAGGAGCCACATCAGTGCCAGGGCTAGGTTAATGAGCGGGGACACTAATGAATCTGTGTCTTATCTCCATGTATGCTCTGCCCCGGGACAGCCCCAGGGCACCTCAAGCAAACAAATGAAGGAAACATGTCTATTAGGGCCTGCCAGCACCTGGGCTGTGCATTGGGGCAATGTGTGTTCACAGCAGCAATTTATACAGACTCACAACAAATATTTTTGCTGATGATTTTCTGCAAGATTTGCCAGGGCTTTTATCAAAACGAAAAGTGAGATTTCTCTTTTTTTTTCTTTTTTTTTCCCCTCCCTCTTTTTTTTCCTCTCCTTCTTTTTTTTAGTTTCAGGCTTATTTTCATAATGAGATCCTGAAATTTTGCCCCTCCCCCAAGACATACACAGTTTCCCGTGTTGATGAAGATCAGATTTGGCTGAAAATAATTTTGATGGAAAAAGCTCAGCTGTCTCTCCAGCAGCATGAAGCCCTGCCATGAAGAAATGCTGGCATGACCGAATGCCTTTGCTTTAAGATGCAGCAAGAGCAGCCCCTGGTAAAGAGGGAAGAGCCCCTTCAATCCCAGCTGCATTCTTGGAGATGTAGGAGATCCACTAAAGGGCCTCAAAGCACCAGCCTGTCCTGGTGAGGAACACGGTGTTTTCTGGTTGTTTTCTTTCCATCCTCAGCCAGTTGGGTGGCTCTGAACACACCTTCCAGAAATGCAGGGTGGGCAGAGGATGCTGATAAGATACAGGGTACGAGAGGTTTGGCACCTGTCTGGGTTTGGGTGGGCACTCCCAAGACACAGCCCAGGAGAAGGAAGGGGTATCAGGTCTATATTTTGCTAACTCAAGTCTAGGGTGAGAGTTTTGCAATGATCCAGTCCTAAGAAGTTTTTTGGGCAGCAGTAGCCCCAGAGTTGGGTGTTGCCAGGGAATGACAGCACTGACAGGGAGCGTGAGTGGAGCTCTGGATCATGTGGGATGGCTCTGCACAAGAGGGGAGGTGATGTGTGTGCTGGAGCTGCCATAGGTCCTGCAGGAAGGGACCTCCTGAAGGTGCCAGGGAGGTCTCACCACTCCACACTCTTGTGATCCAGAGGGAACCAAGAGGTGGGAATTGTCTGCTGGGAGTAAAAGAGCATCGTACGGAGCAGCACTGGCAGAGCAGCACATCTGTGGGAACCAAAGGAGAAAGAGCAGTGGAACAAGAACAAGATGGTTTTGTGGGAAACCCTGGGCTGAAAGAACTGGAGCCCTGGGGTGGCAGCTGCCAACAGACAGGACATCTCAAATGCCAGCATCACCTCAGGCCTACGTCTGAGCAGTGAATCAAACAGCTCTGGAACTATGCCCAGGCACTGGGACCAGCCACTATGATCAGCCCACACTGTCTCATGAAATTTTCCAGTCTCTGCAGCAGGATGGAGCCATCCAAAACAGTTGTAACTAGATGATCTTTAAGGTCCCTTTCAACCCAGACCATTCTATGAATCCATGAAAACAGTCCCAGGAATGCTCCAGCTGCTCTGTCCAGGAACAGCTTTGGACTGAGCTGTCTGGCACAGCCCAAACCCAGGGCCCTCTCTGACAGTCACCAGTGCACAGCTGGGTGTCTGACCCCAGCAAGTTCTGCTTGGCTCTGTTTAGTGTCTCTGCCATGATCTCCATAGTAGAAGTGAGGACTGAGGGTTTGGCATGTGGTTCATCCCAGAGATGAAGCAACAACTCATTTTCTGCCATTAGATGCTGTAACAATAATTTAAAAATGAGAGCTATGGGCTAAAATGAGAGTTATTGGCTAAAATACACTTTCTGCATGGGATGCGTGGACAGGTCAAATAATCAATCAGTTGATTGCTTAGACGTACAAGGAGACCATCATCACCCAAGACTGAGTGGAGATCAGCGCCATGCACTGTTGTAGTGACTTCACATTTGCTGCCATGCCACAGGGATCTCATTTGCCATTTTCACGTTCATTTATGCCTCATTTGCCAATTTGTTGGCCTCACATTCAATAGCATCATCAACTGGGTGAAGTGATTTTGAACACAGTTTCTGTAAAAACACACCGTATGTGTCTCAGGCTCAGAGAGCATCCACAGGAACACTGGTCCTCACAGCCCCACATGTGGCACTGCTGGATGAGGCTCTTCATCCTTCCACCAGGGAAAGACAGGCACAGAGACAAGGACAGTAAGAGTGCCTGCAACAACAGGCTGGGGAGAAATGCTGCTGTGACACAGGGCAGCACCAAGAAGCTTGGTGGAGACGTTTTCCCTCTGGGTGATGCCATGGGCCTTTTCCCACAGAACAGTCCCCTTGGTGTCACAGAGTATGGAGGGGAATTTGTGCCCCAGACTGGACACAAAATCCTTCCCATCTCACCAACCCATTCACAGGGACAGAGGGGTGCAATCATCCCCAACTCCTCCACCACCAGCTGGTTATCCCAGTCAGCCCAGGAAAGGGCTTACAGAGCATGGTGCTCTTTCAGGGCTGGACTTGAGTACCCAGGAGTCTTTTCCAGGTCTAAACTCCTAATTAAATCCTTGTCAATTCTAACGCCTTTCAAATGGAAAGAGACCTCTGCTTTGCCCACTCCTATATCAGCACACCCGATAATAGGGAGGACAGAGTTCAGCAATCAGGAATCCCAACATGTGGGTCATTTTACTCTACATTACCCAAAGGCTTTGCTTCAGGACAGCTGAACTCAATGACTTCAGTGAGCTAATTCAGTACAAGCAAGTTCTTGAATGAAGAGGTGCAACCATCTATTCTCTTGCTTGGGTGTGCTACAGACCCACTGTAAGGCAAATACAGTCTGCCCAAGGCTGGATCACTGAGCACCGACCTGCCCCGGGGCCAAAATCTGTCAGCAAGAGAATCAGAGAATCTCAGGATGGTTCAGGTTGGAGGGGACTTTAAAAATCACCGATACACCCCCCATGGGCAGGGACACCTTCCAGTAGCCCAGGTTGCTCCACACCTGGTCCAACTTGGCCTTGGAGACTTCCAGGGATGGGGCAGCCACAGCTTCTCTGGGAAACCTTTGCAAAGGCCTCACCACTCTCACAGCCAAGAATTTCTCCCCAGTATCCCATCTAACTCTGGCAGTGGGAAGCCATTCCCCCTTATCCTGTCACTTCAGACCCTTGCCCAAATCCCTCTCCAGCTCTCTTCAAGCCCCTTCAGGTACTGAAAGGCCACAATAAGGTTTCCTTGGTGCCTTCTCCTCTCCAGGATGAACAATTACAGAATCACAGAATCACAGAATATTCTGAGTTGGAAGCGATCCACAAGGATCATCAAGTACAACTCCTAAGTGAATGGCCTATGCAAGGGATTGAACCCATGGTCTTGGTGTTATTACACCAAGTTTTTAACCAATTCTTTCAGCATTTCCTCAAAGCAGTGGTGCTCCAGCCCTCTAATCATATTTGTGACCTGAAGAGGATGATGTTGTCTAAGGGTACTGAAACACAAGGGCTGTGGGAGAGAAAAAAGCAGAGAAGCTCTTTTGTCTCTAGTTGCTCCCCAGCAAGGGAAGAATCCATGATCCTTGTCCAGGCTGGATAGTCCTGTAGCTTCGGGTCTGTTTTTGGAGAGGGTGCTGGGCAAGCCAGGCCATGGACCCGCTCTGCAGGACAACCAGGCCCATGCGGGGTTTTCCCCCAAGGTCAGAAGAGGGGCGTCAGGGCAGCACAGAGGGCCTCCCCTCACTGGCCGGACCCGACACCTCCCAGGCCTGGACCCCAAACACCTCCCAGGGCTGGACCCCAAACACCTCCCAGGGCTGGATCCCAGACACCTCCCAGGGCTGGATCCCAAACACCTCCCAGGCCTGGACCCCAAACACCTCCCAGGGCTGGACCCCAAACACCTCCCAGGGCTGGATCCCAAACACCTCCCAGGGCTGGATCCCAGACACCTCCCAGGGCTGGATCCCAAACACCTCCCAGGCCTGGACCCCAAACACCTCCCAGGGCTGGACCCCAAACACCTCCCACGGCTGGATCCCAAACACCTCCCAGGGCTGGATCCCAAACACCTCCCAGGGCTGGATCCAGGGAGATGCTGTCGCCTCATCCCAACACAGCCGGACATGGGGAGTGGAGGGAGGGGGAACTGTCTGTTTGTGTATTTTACACTGCAACCTTTTGGGGTGGAAAATAGCTGTAAGCACCAAAGGAGGAAATTAAAGTGCATTTTAATGATATGTCTTATGTCTGAATGAGCATCTCAGATTACAATATCATTTGGGTCTGTGGGATGAAATCCAGTCAGTGAAAAATCTCCCATCATCTCCTTCTACATTAATACATGTTTACATTTTAGAGCCTAATTTCAACTGTTACGTTTTTTCAAAAGTAAACTAGACTTCAAATGAGGAAATAACCTCATGTACTTACTCCCTGCTCACCAGCCACACATGAAAATTAAAGAAAGTGGTCAGAAACAGATCTATTTGTGAAAAAAAAATATAAATTAATTAAATGTAGTTTTTCTTCCCTGCAGCTTCATTCAACCTTTATATCAAAAATGACATGAAATGCATCTGTGTTCATTTGTTTAAAAAATTCCTTTGAACACATCTCCATCTCCATTTAAATTAAAAAATGACTTAGTACAAAGAATAACAAAAAGCCTTCTGTGCAGGAATACAATGAGTAATGAACTTCAAATCATATCTGCATGAAAGATTGTCAAGTTGGATATTGTTTTTCCATATGACCTGTTTCTTTCTAATTATTATATTTTTCCTGGCTCTGATTTTATAAACAGTGGCACCTCTCCCCTTAGCTGGCTCTAAAAGAGGTTTATTTAATCTTTGACATTTCCTATTTCACAGGCTGCTTTGCAAGTGTCACACAATAGAGCTTTGTTGGTCTCAGTTTAATTAAACACCATTTCTTTGCTTTAAGTAGCAGAGGCAGTAACACTTTGAAAAGTTCCTTTTCTGTTTGAAAAATAATACAGTGTCAGAGAATAATTAAAACATACAAATCATCAGAATTAATTAACATCTTCACACTTTTAAGTGCTTAAGAGTCTTTATTTCTGGACATTTCATTTGAAAGGCTTTTTGGAGATGGATAGGATTTGCAAGCAGCTTTTTGCTGATGCTGACTGGGGTCATGGGCAGAGACCCTCCCCTTTTCCCAGCAGCCAGGTGAGGGGCTCAGTCCCTGCAGTGTGCCCTGAGGTCACTGGGATGTGGAATCCTGGTCCCTGTCTCCTGTGAATGTGCAAAGCCCCAGCTCCAGCACAGCCCCCCACACGGGGGTCAGAGCAACTGGGAAAACAAGCCCTGGAGGAGCCAAACCCCTCTCAGGGCAGTTCAGATCTGCTCTGATTTTCTGGTTTCACCATGAAAAACAAAAGCTGTACATCCATTTCCAAGCAGAGGCTGGGAACATCCACAGAGGTTTCTCTCATCACCTCACCTTCCCTGCACAGGCTGGGGACCCCAACCCAGCACTAGCTCCACAGCGTGTTGGGCCCCCTGTCCCTCCTTCCCATGCAGTTCACATGTGCCTGCACAGCAACCCCTCAGTCTCTGGCCATTCCCCCACACAGGCCCATCAATATTTATTGCAGTAATTTCCACCCATCTGAATAACAGAAACTGCAGGTGAAGAAGACGGGCAGTGACGGGAAGGAAGGAAATTGGGTGTTGCAGTTCTCAGCCGAGTGCCTGGAAGTGGCTGCTCTCGTCTTGAAACACAGCTTTGTGCCTTTCATCCCACTGCACCTCCTTGCTCCAAACCAGTTCTTCTTCCCCCTTCCTGAGTGCACTTTTCAAATGATAATAGGCTGGTGTCGTGACCTTACTGAAGCAGAAGCTGCTGTGCTAAAAATATTAACACTTTTCATCTTCACTTTTGAGTCCCAGATGGTTTTGCTGGTTTTCTCTGAACATTTCAAACATATTGATGTCACTGTAGAAATGAACTTGCCCCTTTCTGGCTGTAATATGATAATCCCTGCATACACGTGTGAATTTTGATTTCACAGCCGTTTTGGAGGTGCAGCACCCAGGCAGCCCCTCTCTGCCCACCAGACTGGTGCATCACATCACAGACAAGTGACTCATTCAGGACTTCAAAGCCCTGGATGTCCCCAGCCTGGTGTGGTCTGCAACACACTCACAGTTTCACTGAACACACGGATGTAAGAATTGTCTCTCATATCTTACTCCTGTCCAGGCTGGATCTTCTCACTCCACTGCACTGGTCAGTCAGAGGGCTTGAGTCCTACTGTACTATGATATTCCCAGTACTGCCTTTGGAAATCTTGCACGGCCAAGGGCAGGGTGCACAGCCAGCCCCAGGCATCCTCTGCACTCCAGCCATGCTCAGGACCAGGACCAGGAACCTGGGTGTCCAAGATCACCTGAGGAACCTGAACATCCACGTGTCTGTCGGACCCCACAGGATGCATCCCTGAGTCCCGAGGGAGTTGGCTGGTTCAGTGGCCAAGACACTCTCCATGGTATTTGAAAAGTCATGGCAGACAGGTGAAGTCCCAGGTGACTGGAAAAAGCAAAGCATTGCACCCATTTTTAAACAGGTAGCAAGGATAATTCTGGGAACTTCCAACCAGTCAGCCTCCTCTCTGTGCCTGCAGCAAATTTTAGAGATTTTTGTGGTACCTGTTGCTGAAATCTGTGGCTTTGAAGACTAAATTTAATGGACAAGGGAAGAGCTATGGATGTCAGCTATCTGGACTTCTGCAAGGGCTTTGTCATGGTTCCCCACGACATCCTTCTCTCTAAACTGGAGAGGGATGGATTCAGTGGGTGGGCTGTTGGGTGGGTAAGGAATTGGCTGGATGGTCACATTTACCTGAAACCACAGCTCCCTGACAGGAGAGTGGAGACAGGTGGGGATTGGTCTCTTCTCCCTGGTAACAAGTGACAGTATGAGAGGACATAGCATCAAGCTGCACCCTCAAGGGGAGGTTCAGGTTGGATATCAGGAGGAATTTCTTCATGGAAAGGGTTGTTAAACATGGGAATGGACTGACCAAGAAGGTGGTGGAGTCCCCATCCCTGGAGGGGTTCAAGGAACAACTGGCCGTGGCACTCAGTGCTCTGGGCTGGGGGACAAGGTGGGCATCGGGCACAGGGGGGATTCCATGGTCTCAGAGGTCTTTTCCAGCCTCAGTGGTTCTGTGGTTCAGTGGGTGACAGTCAGTGGCTCCATGTCCAGATGGATACCAGTGACCAGCAATGTCCCTCAGGATCCATACTGGGACCAGTATTGCTTAACAACTTCATCAGTGGCACTGACAGTGGGGTCAAGGGCCTCTCAGCAAGGTCACAGATGACCCCGAGCTCCCACCTGGGACTCACCTGACGTGTCCCCCGTGTCAGTTCCTCAGGCACAGTGGGATCCTGGGATCCAGGGGCACTGAGCTCTTGCTTAGGGTTGTGTCTGTGAGGAGCTCCACAGCAATCTGCCACCCACTGCCCTTGGACAACACACACCCCATAAGGACACTTGATCTTTTTCCGCATATCCACCCTCCCCTCAGCTTTTTCTCTGCCATTCCTAGCATGGGAACAGGAAATCCCTCCACCTTTTACACCAATTACTGACTTTTTTACACTGAACTGGAGAGGCTCCTGAGAGTCAATGATTCTGTGTCAGAGCACAACCTACAGAAGCTCTGCAAACCTGCCCCAAGACACGTCCAGCTCTGAGCTCTGAACATATTTTCCAGGAAGATTTCATCCCCTGGGATGGGTGGTCCCACTATCAGAGGTAATCACAGCAGGGGTCCTTTAGGGAAATCTCAGCTTTTCAGATAGGAAAGGTGGACATTAGTGCCTCAGTCATTCAGGCTAAAACTGGTGATACAGAACCAACAATAAAGTTCTTGTCTGCCTTAGACTCCGGCAAAAAACTTTGAAAAGAAGGCAATGTTTTCCTTAGATAACTGATAATAGCCTGGGTAGAATGTGCAGCCAATTTAATACTTAGCAGCTTTATGCCTATAGCAGGTGTTTGTTTAAGAGAGATTTCACAGTACAGAGAGAGGTAAAAAGCAGGTTTCTTCCTTTAATGGGCCTCAGGCTCATTAAACAACATTTCGCTTTCTTGTGCACCAGGTTTTTACTCATTAGAGGGATTCATTCTATTTCCAAGGGTGTTTTTTTCTCCTTTATTGACAATTCACCTAATGTGCTGAAAGTTGCACATCTGAGTGGGGACAGGCAGTTGCTGTGCCTCGGCTCCCAGCCTGGGTATACTTTCTACCTCCACAAGTGGCTCCTCTCACGTTGCAAACACAACTTGACACATTTCGTGTTTTCTGGATTTGTTCACTTCTGGAAAACAAATTTTATCTTCAAAAGGATGTATTTTGCAACCTCAAAATAGGCATGTCATTGATCCAAAAAGGTGTGGAATTTGCTTTTGAGATGAACCAACTCAAAATTCAAATTCAAAAATCTCTACAGAATCTTTGAGTTCTGTTTCATTTTCCCCCCAAAGTTAATAATTTTTCTTCTCTTGCCTCCAAAATCTGTGCATGAGCCTGTTTGTTCAGGACAGGGCTCTGTGGAACAGGGGCATGGCAGGTTCCATGGGGGGTACACACAGCAGGAATTACCTGGGCAAGAAAGAGCCACGAAATACGGAAACCATCCAACATTGAAGGAGGCAGGAAATGCCCTCAGATGTGTCATCTGGGCTTTTTTCTCTCTCGAACTGACAGTTCTTCCCCACGAGCTGCCTTACTCATCTTGGTCAGCCCAAGCCCCTGATCTGAGCCCATCCAGGCCCCTGGACCGCGGGGGTTGATTTGCACACACTCAGGTGTCAAGGTTGGCAGAGGACAGAGGGGAAACTTTGCTTCTGGCATGTAGGACTCTCCATGTTGTTTCAGCATCTCTCCTTACATGTCTGGGACTTAGGGAACCATTCACAGCCCTTCTTCCTAATCACAGGGTGATGGCACCCCATGCCCCCCAAAAGCAGCTTTTGTTCTGCCACCTGGAGCCAGCCTTGGCATGGAGCAGAGCAGAGCTGCTCCTCTGCAGCCTCAGTGCCAGGCAGGGAGCCAGCAGAGCACAGGATGGGTCACAAAGCCTTTGAGCCCCCCCCCCAAACATTTGCAGCTACACACTAAGGACCAGGCAGGGTTTGAAGCTGCCACTGCAGGACTTGACCTTCAGAAAATCCAGATGTTGCCACTGCAAACTGGATGTCCTTTCTACTCCCCTCTGCTCTTCCATCACCCCCTTCTGACCAGCTCCTGCTGCTTCTGCTCCTTGAGGCTGATTAAAGAGAAACCATGAAGGCTCCTCATTCCTCATCTCCTAATTCTCTCATGTTCATAAGGTCTTGGTGGGATTTGCTAAAAGACAGTGGTAAGACAGGAATTAAAAACAGCTAAAGGTCCACTTCTACAGACAGCTCCAGAGGCACAACCAGGAGTAAACAGAAGAAGCTGTTGGGAAATCACAGAATCACAGAATTGTTAAGTTCGGAAAACACTTTTAAAATCATCAAGTCCAGCCATCAACCAGCACCACCACCATGGTCACCACTAAACCATGTCTTAAGTGCCACATCCACATGTTTTTTTGAACACTTCCAGGAATGGGGACTCCACTCCTGCCCTTGGCAGCCTGTTCTAGGGCTGGACAACCCTTTCCACAAAAAACAAATTCCTAATATCTAATGTAAACCACCACTGGTGCAAAATGTTACATATTTTGCTGGTATCAAAATTAAATTTACTGCCAAAGAGTTCAACACAAAAGCCTTATCCCCCTGAAACCTGCTTTGTGTCTTCTGAACTGGTTCAGGATGCAGTAAGAGCTCCAAACACAGACCCTGAACCCCGGGTGGGAGCAATGCAGGAGCTGAGGACAATTTGCACCCACCTGGGTTCAAAGGCCCAGCTCCTGAGCACAGAGCCACCACAGCAGGGTGGGAGCAGATGTCCTGAAACCAGGCAGGAGGAGCCACAGCAGCTCATGGCCTCGATGGGGGACTGGCTCTGCCACGGCCTCACCACCAGCAAATCAACTCAAGAGTTTCACAGGAGGTTCAAGCAGCACTTCTTTTGTGTCCTGTATATCAGAATTTAGGATTAGTTTACTCTCCTAAATTCTTCACAGCTTCAGGTCCACAGAAAGTGAACAATTACCAGAGGAGACAATCATCACTGGTGGGGTGCTCAGCTCTTTCCCAGCACATGCCAGCCTTTCCCAAGCTCACATTTCCTGCACTGAGGAGCCTTGAGGGTCCTTTGTGATAGGAAAAGAATAATAAAAGTTTGCCTCATTCTTTTTTACTGTGGAAGAAAGGCCTGGAAAAAGTCTTGAAAGAGTGAAATCAAAAGAAGACAATTAAGAGGATGCTGACTTAGCTCTTCCAGATGAAATACTTTCTCATTTGAACACATTAGAACTTTTTTTTTTCCTTCAAAGCTAAACAGAAAAGAAAAAAAAAAGTTAATTATTTTTTTGGGTCAAATAAACCATTTATTTCCATTCACCCCTGAGACTCAGTTTTGTGTCAAGCAGTTGACAGTGATTCCAAATTGAGAAATATTTCATAGAATCACAGAATATGCTCAGTTGGAAGGGACCCATCAGGATCATTGAGTCCAACTCCTGAAATAGCACACTGCAATTTTTTTACACAGATAATTCCTGCAACAGCACAAACTCTGGGCTGGTCCCTCCTTCACTCCCTTCTGTAACTTCTTGCTGAATGAGGCACTACTCACACTGGGTCCCTGCCTGACCCTCTGATGGGGGCCCCCAGCCTCTCCCATCCCATCTCAAAGTCTCCAAGGCTTTGTGAACTCTGGGGAGGGCTTTCACTCGCTGGAAAAGCTGAAACACCCCAAACACATACCTGTACATATCTGCAGATTTATCACTATATATAGGTTGAAAAATCATGTGAAAACTCAAGAAAATACAAAGATTTGTTGGAGGGGGAGGATTACGTTTAATTCTTCTCATGCTTTATTTTTGGCTTTTTTGTTGTATATCTAGTCAAAGCAAAATTATTTTCCCAAGTTTTATACCTCAGCCAAGACAATGAGTTTATAAAGCTACAATTATTTTCACCTCACAAGAAGTCTTTGGTGCAGAGCAGTGGCTCCCAGCTGAGGGATGCACAGGGGGTCAGGGACCTGTTCCTCTCCAGACAGTTCCTGTGAAATCCCCCTTTTTCACCACGACCCCCTCATGTGACAAAGGACCTTGTCATCACTGCCCAACCCAAACACTGGGAAACACAGGTGTCTTTGCTGAGGAAACAAAGAGAGGCAGGAGCCCCCCACTCTGGAGATGCAAAGCCAGCCAAGATCCCAAAGCCCCTGGTCAGGAGTCATGCCCAGGGTAGGTCCTGGGATCTTCAGGATCAGCAGGTTATGGCAGCTTCAGAGGTTCGGGGTCAGAAATCCAGTGGTAAAATCATGACATGGAATGTAAATTCCCTCTGTGTTTTCCCAGGCCTGTCCCTGTCACCATCTGTGAGGAGGGAAAGCACAGCAAGGCTTTGGCTGCCCAGAGGAAAGGCCATGGTGACACAGCCAAGCTGGGAGTGTCACCCCTGGGAGGATATTGCTTCACTTGGAAGGACCTCTGCTTTGGAAGGGCATTACTTCAAAGTTTCTTACAAAGTTAGACTCTGGTTTTAAATGAAAAAATGCCCCAAAAAATCAGGAACCAGAACTTTAAATAGACACAGAATGTCTGAAGTGATGAAATCACAGGGAGAAACACAAAATCATCAACTCTGACCAGTGCTCTTGCACCCTCAGTCTGAGTCAGAAAACTCAGGTGACCCAAATGATTTCATATGTCCCATCATGCCCAGAGCACCCGGATCTGTGGCCGCTTCCTCAGCACAGCAGGACCACGTCTGCTCTGCTGGGAGCCACTGCTGGGACAGGGGATGGCTGGGCCATGGCTGGGCCATCTGCCTGTGCTCCTGACATCAGAGGAGATGTTGGCAGGATGAGCGTGGCTTCCTCTCCATCCTCAGGCAGTCACGGACTACAAGGCCAGAAGAGACTGGCATGGCCAGCCTGAGCTCCTGCTGGCACCAGGTCACAGTTCTGGGGAAGGGAAGGGAGGGGAAGGCAAGGCCAGGCAAGCAGAGGCAAGGGAAGGCCAGGGAAGGCAAGGGAAGGCAAAGGTGCCTTAAGTGTGTGTGTTGTGTCTTATGGGAGCAAAGCCATATTTGCAGGCTGTGACAGAGAAATAATTGTGGCTTTTCTCAGTGCTACAGCCCCTGCAGGATGCCCAAACACCAGCACTGCCCCACGAAGGAGGATTTCTCCCAGAAGGAGGATTTCTCCGAGGAGCAGCGTCAGTGCCGAGCCCTCTCCCGGTGCTGCTCAGCTGAAAGGTCAGTCACTAATCCCAGGGCAAACAGTGGGGAACGTGTCAGGCACTGAGTGCAGCTTATCTGTGTTTGTGAGGAGGTGTCACCTTGCCCGTCTGGGTGTGTACCAACAGTGAACACTGGATATCACTGGTGCATTTCCCTCCTTTCTCTTCTTTGTTCACAAAGGCATTCGTTAAAGTAAATGTTTCCCTCTGAAAAATAAACTAGGTAACAGAGGCCAAAGACCTGCAGTGCCTTTCCCTGTGTGCCAGCTCCTCAGCAAGGGATCCCCTGGCCCCACAGGCCTGGGCTCCTGTGTGGTCACAACCAGCGTGTTCCCAGAGCTGCACTGGGAATGTGACCCCCCTGCCTGAGGAGAGCTCTCTGCCTCCACATCAGGGCAGAGAAAGAGAAGATGAACCTCTGGGAGCTGGGCTGGGGCTGTGCAGAAAGCTGATACATCCTGTTAGGAGACTGATCCAAATAGAAAAGAATGCCACAGGAGATCCATCCAGAGATGGGGGTTGGATCAAGCTCGGCTCCAGCCCTGGCTCATGGTGTCCCACAACCCAAGGTCACTCACTTTGGCACAGCAGAACATTTGTGCTGAGGTGCCAGGAAGGAAGCTGGAGGCTGGAGAGGTGGGTGCTCATCTGTACCTTCTCCAGTCATAGTACTTTTCTCCTTGGGGTGTAAAATATTGGCCAAGCAATTACTTTGCCCCTTGCTGTCCCTGGCAGAGGCAGCTCAGGTCATGGCTGTGTGCAGGTCTGCTGTGCAACCTGGGCTTGGCAGCAGCCTGTGGAGGAGACCTGCTGCTGCTGGAGGAGACTGGCACTCACCTGAGGTGCTCTTTATGTTAAGCCTCTCTTAGCTGAGGGATGGGTGAGCTGCAAGATGCCTGGGACTTGTAGGGATGTTCCTGCTGTGACCTGATACAGTAACTGCCTCCCATCAGGGTGGCTTCAATGCAGACACTTGCTGGACTGTGACAAGACTTACTCTGTCCTCTGGTCCCAAGAAATCCCTCTCCTGTCCCCAGCAATGTACCCATTTCCTGGTCTCCTCTGTGTCCCCTAAGAGAGCACAGGAGACACCTGATGACACACCAACCATGTTCCTGACCCCACGTGCTTCTGCTTCTCCCTTCTGTCCTGAGGAACAGGACAAGTCAGTCCTGAGAGGAGACCTGGACAGAGGGACAGGGGCAGTCAGAGAGCAGCTGAACAGGGAAGGTTTGGGGTACACTGCTCAGGGGGGCTGCTGGTGTCAGCTTACCACGTGTGCACACAAGATATCCCACCACAGGGATTACTGGGGTCACTGTGCAATGCCTTGGGGCTGGACAAGCTCACATAAGCAGGAGTGTTGGGGTCTCCACCAAAGGTAAACTTTGGGTAGGTTTGAAATATTTACTTTAGTTGATCAAGAGTAAATTTGGCTTCAGTCAGGATTAAATTCGGCTGAATTTCAACAATCAAAAGTTGGAATGACCACAGTTTATTTAAAAATCCAATTTTTAACTCCTTTTAGTGGCTAAGAAGGGCTCGAAACCCTGAATAACTGGTCACAAAGTCCCACGTGAAATAAAAGTTGTTGGATCCCTGCCTTATCAGGAACAATCTCAGCTGACTGCTGGCTTTCAGCCTGGATACTGGTAACACCTTATGGGTGTGGGAAAGATAGTGTGGACTGAAAACAAAATCCATTATGAGAATGCTTTCAGCAGACCACAAATAAATGGAAATCAAGCAGCCATGAGGATAAGGACAAAGACCTGGAATTGCTGAAGTAGATCTGAAGCAAATATCCAGGCTGAAGATCTCACAGGTCCTTTACTGGATGGGAAGGATCAGGGTGTCTCTAGGAGTCTATTGGGATTAGCACAGCTCCAAGGAATTCACTAACTGTTTTTTTAATATCTGGAAAGACAGTGGGAGAAGCTTTCCCAGCCACCTGAGATAACACAGAAGTGTCTGCTCCACCCCCAAGAGAAGGAGGGTGTTAAACTGCAATCAGGAAAGCAAAGTTTAACTGATTGCCGAGAAACTTCAAAGTTAAACAGCTCCAATAACCTGCAGCCAAGGGTCTGCAAGGGTTTGGTCTTGTGGGATGATGATATTTTTAATAAATCTAGGAATGCCATGAAATATTTACAAGGCTGGGAGAAAACAAATGCTGTGGCAGCCTCCACATAAGATCAGCAGGGAGGCATGAGGGGATTCTGGAGGTGCTGCCCTGCTATAAACACCAGGGAAGCTCAGGGAAGGGCTGTCACATCCTGGGGTGGAGGTTGGTCACATCAGTTAATGGGGGTTTCAAAAGAATGCAGGAAAGTCTAGAAAATCTGTCTCGTGGTGAAAAATGAGGTGGTCAGTGTGTTTAATCCATCTGTGAGCAGCTGAAGGGTGAATCCAGGGCTGGGAAGTGAGAGAAACTGAGATTGGCCTGTGAGCCAAGGCTGGAAAAACTCAAAATGGAAATAATTTGCAGTTAAGAGGTAAATAAGCAACCTTAGCTCAGGAGCACTTGATGTTGGTGTGGGGTACATTTCCCAGCAGGTAATATCTGTGTACAAGGATTGCAGAGCTTTAAAAAGCATTTCTGATGCATTTGGCTCAGGGAAAGAACTGGGGGAATCCATGAGCTGATGTTCAGGCCGTCACATGAACAACTGGAGTCATCTCTCCTGCTCTTGCTGTCCATGGAGGCCTTCCAGACTTGTCCTCCACTGAGACATTCAGCAGATCTTCACGGATTCATTGCAGCACTTGAGAACCAAGGATTTGTTCTCCACGTCTTCAGAAAGCACTGTCTATAAAAAAAATGTAATTGAACCTTCCCTCAAGAATTACTTCTTCTCTTTAAACATTACAGAACACAGAGAAAATAAACTGTCTAAAATAAGCTGATTACACAAAATATTTCATAGAAAAATAAATAGTTTAGGCTGGCAAGAAACTGGAGAAGTTTCCTAAACCAGGCAGAAACCACCAACTAGGAAAATAAAAATTAATCCTGCTGCAATTGTAATTCTTTTGGAGTGTGTTTGGTCAGTTTTGTTGTGGTGTCCATGGTGGCACCAACTGGTGCTGGGGTTGACGGTGCCACATGTGGGCAGAGGGGATGGTTGGGCTTGGCTCCAGGTTGTGTTTTATGGCCTCTTAGCAAATGAAACTGGTTTAGAGTGAGCTGGAAAACACTGATTTCAAACAAAGCCCTACATTTCTTGTTGGCAATGCCTTAGTTTGGGGACAGCTGTTTAGTTTAGGGGTGGACATGGGGCTGCCAGAGCTGCAGGTCCAGGGAGCAGCAGTGGGGCAGCTCAGCCCTGGAGCAAAGCCCCATCCCTGCCCAGCTGCAGTCAAGCTGGGCCGCCTCTGACTGGGGCCACTGGGACTCCTCCAGGGACTGGCAAACAGCTTGGGCTGTTTGTTCTCAGCACTGCTGCTGATTGACAGCTGTCAGTCTCACACTCCTGGAAACATCTGGAGCATTCCCTGTTCAAAGGGAATGTAAAAAGTTTCAGTTTTAGCCCTTTTCAGAGGGAAACCATATTTAAACTACCCCAAATATTCATTTTCTTGGAAATCACACTTTCCAAGCAAGTTTCAATTCTCTTTTGTTGGGAGATGTCTAAAGCTGTGCAGTTTCTCTCACTGGGGTCAGAAAACAAGATTCTCCCCGTGGGACCATCGGATCTCTGGGCAGGTGGAATTTAGAGATATGCCCTGGCTCCCACAAGCAAGAAACAAAGTATTTGCATAAAATCCACTTCCCCTCCACCTGTGTTATTGCTGCCCAGGATGATGAAACACTGCCCTATTTCCATAACAATCAAAATACCTGAAGAAATGGCCCAGAAGTGCTCAGGACTCCACACTTGTGACAACACTGATAGGATCAGCAGTACAGAGAAACCCTTGAGACTCTGAGAAGAGAAGAAATCGAGTTTTGATGGTGGGTGGATATATTTATTTCTGTTACTCCTCACGTCTTTGCTGTATTTCTCCACCATGAGGACAGAGCTGTTAATGTTCTTAAAAATTAATCTTAAAATGGGATTTTAAATTCTACTCATTACCTGTTCCTGTGCAAACAAAAAAAAAAAAAAAAAAAAAAAAAAAAAAAAAAATAAAAATTTGCAGAGCCAGGAGGTATTTGGTACCTATTGGCTTCATAAGCCACCAGCATGCCTGCAACAAATGTGGATAGAGCCTTCCCAAATCTTCGTTCGCGAAGCCCAGCCATGATGATGGGACTCCCAACATTATTAAAGCTTCAGGCTAAAACTATTTTCAAGATCACATGAGAAATATATAAGAAGGGAAGAACTCCAGTTAAATCCATTTTTGCTGAGGTATACAGAGTAGCTGCTGCAATCTTTTATTTTATATTGTATTATTTCATTAGCTATTGTATCAGATGTGGAGACACACACACAGTTGTGAACCCCAGGATGGGCTCCAGTGCTGCCCTTGTTCCTCCTGCCCTTGCATGTTTGCCAGCAGCACATTCCTTTTCCTCTGCCTGGGCTGCAGCTGGTTCCCAAATGGCTCTGCAATTTCACCTCTTGTTTCTTGAGTCCCTTCCCCAGCCCTGCAGCTGGACACTCCTGGGTGCTACGTCAGGGAAGTGTCAAATTAGCATTTTCAGATGTGCACAATGACGTCAGGGATACAATAGTTGCGTTCAAGGAAAAACCTGAACCACAAGAGCAACAAGACATGACAGAGTTTGCAGAAATGGTTTCAGTTCAGCTGTCTGCACAATGTGAACTTCCACTTTCCAAGAAGCAGGGAAATGTCCCTGTGTTGCTTCTCTACAAAGGGATTATGATGATGTGTCACCTCCTGAAGACCCTGTTTCCCCGCTTCTGAATTGTCCCTATTCCAAAAGTGTGAGCAATTAAGTACAGGAGGATCAACAGGAAGGAAAACAACACTTTGCTGTAGCTGCTGCACAGAGGTCCTTGGCCAGCTTCGTAGGTGCCAACAAAATATGAATTAAATACATTTACTGCCATTCCTGCAGCTGAGCAGAGCTGGCAAACAGGTCCATGGTGCCAAGCTCCTCCAGCCCTGCCCATGACAGCACACTCCTCAGACAGGCTCTGCTCCAAGGCACGCCCAGGCTGCCCTGGGGGGGAGAAGGGGCGTTGGCACCTCCAGGCCATCAGTAAATCACCTGCAGACCCTGGCAGAGCCATTACAGACTGGCTGACTCTGATCCTGCTGATTTCCAGATCCTGCTGATCTAGTGGTTGGCATTCCTGCCCATGGTGGAGGGGTTGGAGCTATAAGATCCCTTGCAGGTTGATTTTTAAGATCCCTTCCAACCCAAACCTGTGACTGTGATTTTTCTACCCTCACACAGTGCTCTGAGCGTGCACGTTGGGGCTGTATTTGGGCTTGAGCTTTGGAGAAGATGGAGCCAGAAAACAGCAGCATCAGGGAGCAAAATCCCACAGAGCTCATGGAGGGGCACAGGAGACACCAAGAGAGAGCCAGGAGCAGAAGACAAGAAAAGGGGTCTGCAAAGGTGAGAAGCACCCAAAGGGCACCAGGGGCCAGCCTGGGGCAGGATGGCAGTGTTGGGGGGCAGTGCTGGGGCACAGTGCCCCTCAGAACGGGGTGCACCAGATGTGCTGCTTCAGGGCAGCCCCAGAGGGCACAGCCAGGGCTGTGGTGCTGAGCTCTGGCTGCCAGCCCACACACCCCCCTCTGCACCCAGCCCTGCTGCAGGAGCCAGACAGCCTGGCATTTCCCTTCTAATTATCCCAACCGAGCACGTGCTCTTGCGTTAACAGCTCTGTTGACAGAGTCCATCACAGTCTTTGTGAATGTCTTCCAGGATCTAATTACCTCTTATTAAAGACCTGCCTCACTTTTGGTCTCAGAATGCTGGATTCCCACTTTCCACTGTTGTACTTTGCTAATATATTTATTATATTGATTCCTGGATCTGCAGGACCCCTCTTGTGTATTCAGCCCATTTTGAGCATGGAGAGCAGGACAAATCCTGCAGCACTCTCATACCAGTGGGACCAGTCCTTCGGCAACAGGTATTCCTTTCCCTCTGGCATAAAGGCAGCATCAGCAGAGCTGCTTGGGAACTCCCTTTTATTCTGGTGCAGGTTAATGACAGCTGATAATTGTTCAAGGATGTCGTAGAATCACATAGAATGGTTTGGGTTGGAAGGGGCATTTAAAGAACACCTTGTTCCACCCTCTGCCACGGGCAGGGACACTTTCCACTAGCCCAGGTTGCTCCAAGCCCTGTCCAGCCTGGCCTTGGACACTTCCAGGGATGGGACAGCCACAGCCTCTCTGGACAAATGTACCAGTGACATCTGTAATATCCTTCACAAGTACACCAGAGCACTCCCCTCAACCCATGCAGGCCTGGAGTGTCTTTCATGGCAGATCACAGGCTTATGTTGGTCCTGAGTGGGGTAATGCTGGTTCTGCAGGCCATGGGTTGAAGTTTGGTGCAGACCCTCCTGAGTGGTTTGCAGCAGGCTGGTTGGGTTGTCCTGTGCCAGCCCCTTTCCTCCCAGCAGTGCTGTCCCACTCCAGGGCAGGGCATGGTCATGGCTGCTGCAGCTCAGGGTGTGCACAGGGCAGTCCTGCCAAAACAGGCAAACTGTGCCACGTGAGGCTGTGCCAGGAACAAACTCAAACACCAAGGCTGGTCACTGAAATCTCAGAGCCAGCACCCATCTCACCTGATCTTGACCTCTAAGAGCAGGTGCCAGCCTGAGCCTGTCACCTCAGCTTTCCCCCAGACCAGCACCACCTGAAAGCAAAGTGCCCGTCCTGTAAGAGGAGCTCTGAAGATGCAGGAAGGTTGGGCGTGATCCAGGCATGTTTTCTTCATTAATGTGCCAACTGTGTCCTCGGCTGCAAAACTGTGAAGGCATCTCTTGCCTTTCCCAGCACACAGAGATAAACATGACCAATGCTTAAACTCCTTAGGGACATGTGAACATGGATCAGAGGATTGTTGAGTTGGATGGGACCACAGAAAGATTTCGTGAAAGGCAGTGGGACTATGGAAAAACTTCTGGGCACCTCCAGCTTTCCAAGGCTTGGGGCCTCAGATGCTGAGTATGCCTGGGGCTGCCAGAGCAAGGTAATGGCTGGGAACAAAAGGTGATAGTGAAGCTTTTGAAATCCTTAAATAGCACAGTCAAAACAAATCAGGTGTTAGCTAGTGGGGAGTTTTAGCAGCATGTCCAAGCCTCAAACACCGTCAATGAAAAGACAGCTTATGCCCTATTGAATGTCAGAAATCTATGTCCCACTGCAGCATCAAACTTTCTCTGCTTACCCTGGTCCTCTTGTTTAAAGGGTGGGGGGGGGGACACTGCCTAGTTCAGTGCCTTGTAAATTAACTGGAAGGAAGAACAAATAGACATCCAGAAGCACCTGCTTTTGGATGGACAATCTGATGGACAGAGCTTCAGCTCACAGTTCCAATCTCTGGAGAAAAAACATGCCATGCTCTGCAACCTGTGAATGCCAGGGCTGGGAAGGATCATAGGATGCAAAGATTTCCTTAGGAGAAAGTCACTGAAGTAGATGAGGAGGCACCCAACATCCTCAGCACATGCCCTGCAATCCAGGTAGGACACGTTGATCTGCATTTTCCTGCGGGAAAACAAATGCATTTGGCAAAACTTGGGTGTATTTTGCATATGGCAATGTGGGTTTATGCAACTGAGCCCCACTCCAGAGCTCTTCAGTAGAAGATTTCTGAATAAATATATCAGGAATAATGTTTATTTATCAGGGACAACCCTTCAGTGAGATAAGCACATCCCACCTAATGCTGGCCCCTAGTACAGACCTGGCCCTTGCAGCTCCAGGCACAAGGCAGGGCCATTAAACAGCCCTGAGCGTGTAGGTATCCTCAAAGCAGTTCAACCTCCCTCACCCCCTCCCTTTCCTTCCTTCTAACTAATCAATTTAGGAAATTTATGGTATTTACAGCTCGGGATCTCTTGTTTGTGGCAATGCAAATGAACGGCTGTTGGAGCTTGTCGGGGCTGGAATACACAAAGCCTTTGTGATGTGCTGATTGCTCACAGCGGGCTCACCCTCCTGCCAGGCGGCTCATTGAGCTGCCACCTTCCCAACTACTCTTTTCCCAGGCAGCTGGAGGGTGTGGTGCCACCAACATTTTTGTAGTGGCAAAGCCAGTTTGAGAAATTCCTGCCCCCACCCTCTCAGTTGTGTCAATACAGCTGGCTGGGGAGCTCTGTGGCAATTAGGATGGCTCACATGGTCACATCCAGGGAATAATCGGGAGGAAGGATTTGTTTACACCTGGCTGGTGCCAGCGGTGCGGTCAGAGGGAGCCCTGCACAGCAGAGAGGACATCAGGTTACAGCAGGAATGAGCAACCAGAGGGTGGAAAATCCTTCAACTCACTTTGTCACCACCTCACCAGCTGAGCCCCCAGTGGCATCTCAGCCCTCCACAGCTTCACAGGCACCTGTAGGTCTCAGCCTGGCTGATCATCACCTGTGCATGGCCAGCACAGCTCAGTGGGATGGGTAAGGCTTCTCGTGGGTTTGTGGAGACCCTGAATGCCTCCAGGGTAGGCTGCCATTTCATGGGATTAATAAAAGAGGTTCCTAGGGGATGTGAATCCCAAGAGAAGTTCAGAGATGGGGTCTGATGCACCTTTATGTTCCCAGGAGACTTGGCTTCTGAAAACTCCTGCTCAGTGAAGCTGCAGCTGGCACTGGTGGCAGGGGGTGGCAGGTCTTGCAGCTGGACCCATTGTACAGGGTGGCACACAGGCAGTTTGGGGGCATCATTTCAACCTGGACCATCAACCTCACTGGCTTGCATTATTCTTGGGGACAGAATGTCTTCCTGCTTCTGAAAGGTTTGGGGAACGGGAATTCCGTCATTTCTCCTGGATTTGAGCAGTTCCTAATTACACTGGAGGAGACAATTGCCTCCTTAGATAATGATCATCATGGGGTGATGGAGATCACCTGCCTCAGCCCCTGGAGGGGAGCAGCTGTGCTGGCTGAAGGAAGTGTGCAGGGATGGCAGCACAGCAGCACCACAGCAGCTTTGTAAGCTTTGGGAGTGTTTGCTCTACAGTGTCAGTGACACGAGGACCAGCTTTGGTCTCAAATGGGTTGTTTACAGGTATCATTCCTAGGCCTGTTCTCTACAGGAGGAGCTGAAAATTGGTTATAACAGAGAACAGGGCAAGAGTTGAACACCTCAGACTTCACTGCAGGTGACAGCAAGCCACGTTTCATTGCTGGTGGTCAGACAGCCAAGAGCTGGGACCCCAGACCTGGCAAGGCATTGAGTCCACCCTGCCCCACTCTTCTCTCCATCCACTCCCTCTCCTCCCTGCCCAGCTGGCCACAGGCATGGGAAGGGTCCTGAGATTCCAGCATTCCCCAGCTTTGAGCACCCATCCAGCATCTCTCTGTGTCAGTGGCCCTGCTGGCCCATGTGAAATAACGTGAGAGTGATAGTAAACAGGTTAACAACAGCAAACAAGAGCAGAGCAGTAGTTATCAAGAGTGACATTTGGGAAACATGGACTAGTGTTGGCCCAGGGTGAGTAAGAGGCCGGACTAGAGATCTCCAGAGGTCCCTCCCAACCACCACTGCCATGACTCTGAGTCACTGACTTCAAGAATTCAGAATATTCCTCTGTTTTCTGAGACCTGACATCATCTGAGCCTGGTTTCCCAGGACATCAAACAAAGGTGAATGTGTTAATTCTCTCAAAAAGTGGCACCAGCACAAAGAATAAAGGTCCATAATTTCTCCAGGAGCAAGTCAGGAAAACAAACCTCTGATCCTGCCATAAATTGTGTAACCTCAATCTGAAACCATGAGAACTGTACAGATGCACAGCAAAATTTTCCTGGTGCCATGGAAATAACTGGTACACAGCTGTCAGAAGAATATGGGAAATTAGAGGGATAAAATCACCATCCTGGGGAAGAGCAGAGGCTTCACAAGCAGACAACATGACCTTCAGCCCTGATGAAGCCAATGACCAGGACAACAGCTGAGTCATGTAGACTGTAAAAATTGTGCTTGTAATAAATTCTGTCCGAGAGAAGCAGTTCTGCAAGAAAACCACAGTCCATTAGGTTGGGTTCCCCATAACTGAGACTCTGGGATTGTTGCTCTGTCCTGAATTCCAGGGGTTTTTAGCAAAATTCACGAGATGCAGCAGATTAAATGGTTATTGGACTGATATCAAAACTGATTTCTGTTTTTTGTTGGCAGGGTTTAGGTACATCTTGGTGGACAACTGGGAAAGGAGCTCGAAATCAAGATGCAACCAGAGAGTTCAGTGTCACATGCATGTCTCAAAAGGAAAAGCAGCTGGGATCTGCTCAGAGCAGTGGGTTAAAAAGCTAATTGGTTTCTCCAGGGACAGAGAAAATGGTGCCAGGAGTTTTGAAATTAGCAGTGAAGATAAAAAGAGAAGGATGAATGAATACGAGGGAATACTGCAAGCATGAAATGAGCCTCTTCAGATGGGTCGTTACAAGGACACCGTGAAAAAGTGAGTGTAACCAACAGCTTTGTCAGCGAGCTCCGGGCCCAGCTGCCCACTCAGAACACGGTTAAGGTTTGGCAGTAACAAGCACTGGGGCAGCAATGAATGCTGTTTGATCTCAGGCAAAAAGCAGGGGGCACAGGGTTGTGTTTCCATGGCACAGCCCCAGAGCAGAGACCTTGGCTACAGCTGAAAATGTCACAAGTTTGCCAAGCCAGCCCTTGTACAGCTCTGGAGATGCCCCCCCACTCATAAGGAAGGTTCATCACAAACAACCCACGTGAAACTGTAACAAATTTCAGCTGGATCTGAACAATTTGTTCTCAGTTTTAAACCAGACCCAAGGCAAGGACTTCCTAAGTGAGCACTCAGGTCACTGAGGTGTGCCCTGCTCTTTCTAGGGCAGGACAGACCTTTCTGGTTGTTACAGCGTGTGCTGGTAGCCTTGCTGACCATCCTCACACACCATCACACAAGGGTCTGCACCTGAAAATTCAATTGAATACGTATTTTATTTCAACTCTTGATAGAAACTGAAAGTTTTGCAGATCCAGTTTTTGAGACAGAAAGATAATGACAATTTTGGGATTGTATTTTTAGTTTAAATCAAAAGTATTTTAGTCCCTTGTTTTCCAGAATTTCCTGCCAGTGACTACATCTGGTCCACACTTATAGAAACCAGGTCAGATTGGAAAATACAGACAAGCCTGGCAACCACCAGGCCCAACAGAAACATCTCTCAAACAGCCCCCCCTGATATTTGCTACCAGAGTTATTTCCCATTAGCACTGCTGGCTGTGTGGTGGGCAATTGGCTCCGCTGATTTTTTCCCCATTAAAAGCACAAGTGCCTTGGGAAGCACACACAGCCCGGCTGCTTCCCAGGGGCGGGTTGCTCAGGGCATGGTCCTTGCTTCATCCCCCTCACTGGGCCGGACAGGCCTCCATCCCGCATCACCCCCAGATCCTCCTGCCCTTCTGGCTGCTGTGATGGGGGCTCTGGAGAGCCCAGCCTGACCCTCACAGTGGGAGATGAAGAGAGGGAGTAAAAAATGTGGCTGGAGGTCCTGCTGGCCTCGTCCGTGGTCCTGCCTGCCACGGGCACAGCAGCAGGGGCTCCTGGGCTGTGCCATGCCATGCAGGTGGCCAACAGCACCGTCCTGCCAGGGGACACAGACAGGGAGGTCCCAGCCCCCTGTGAATGTGTCCCCGGGGTGTGCGGGGCTGTTTCCAACACTGAGAGACCCAGGCACTGTCAGCTTCCCAGGACAGGACAGCCAGCTCTTATCAACCATCCTGTTGTTTCAGGGACTGATCTGATGGAGCAAAAGGCCACTGTTTTTGTCAGTGCTTGATGTTTCCTTCTGGCAGCAAAGGTTGAGTGGTCATTGAAGGCGAATGTGCTGAAGAATCAGCCCTTCCTTCGTCAAGTGGCTCCACCAAACCTCTACCCACATCTGCCCATTTCTGTTCCAGCAGCCACTGGCCTACAGGGCTGACCAGGCTGGTCTCAGGCTGCCCAGCTCCCTGCCCAGGGCTGGCACTGGCAGTGCCCTTCACCACTCTCCCACCAGCAGCAGAGGGGAGTGGACCATTTTGCTGCTTGTCCTTCCTCAGTTGCCAACACACTGAAGAGCAGGTCATGGGACTGGGAGGGGTCCGCCCAAAGCAAGTAGAGCACCAAGCTTTTCCCAAGTCAACACAAATGGTTTGATGAAAGCCTGAAGGTACCAGTGTTACTAATGACCTGAGAGATGGAAATGTGCCCAAGGCAGTGCAGCCCATGGCTACCCACACAACCAGCTGCCTGGGGCATGTCTCCACCTTCCCTAACCTATCTCACTTCCTAACCTGTCTTCTGAGAGCCCACACCAGCAGCTCCAGGCAGACAAAGAGCAGCCTCAAACACCGACAGGGCCAGTGCCAGCCCAGCCCTCCTTCTGCAAGGAGCCCCAGCCATCCTTCTCTCCTGCCCTGACATGCTGCAAGTTGACCTCGTGGATGGTGACCTGATGAAGCCCTGTCAGATGCTGAGGAAGCCTCCACAGCAGCTATGTTGACTTCTTCATAGTAGTCAGAAGATGCTGTCTCCTCCCAGTTCCCTGCTTCATACCCTGTTCTTCTCCAGCTTGGGTGGCAAGGAAATTTCTTGGTTCCACCGATGTGGGAGCAGAGAAGGGCGATGGTGAAGGTACAGACTGAATCCCAGGTGCAGTGTGATGGGGTCCTCAGCCCGTGTGTTCCATGGGAGAAGGACAAATACACGGTCGAGAGTTTGCAAATGGGCACCGAGAGGACTTAGAGTTGTTCTGCTTCTTGTGGGTGTTAGGAAGGACTCTGCTGGATTCTTTCTTGTGCAGGGAAGTGTTTCCTTACATTCTGAACCATTTTAAAGATGGTACTAAACTCCACAGACCTCATACTTTGACAACATGCTCTGTGCATGCACCTTCTCCAGTTGGTAGCCTGCAGTTCTCCATGCACAAATCCCCACTTCACATGGTCCAGGTCAGACATTAAACATCAAGCATGACATTTAGAAATTACCAACAATTTATAAATTATGTGGCTGTCAGTCTGCCCAGCAATGCTGAAATTTAAGGAAACTGTCTTAGTTTGGGGTTTGATTGGCAGCCTGGAACCAGCCAAAACCATCAGTGTAATGCTGCACTGCCTGCTGAAGAAATCAAAACTGTGCAGGAACTGTTGTTTTGGATGGTGTTTCCACGTCTTGCAAGATTTCAATGTGAGTAACCCTGGGAATGTGTTTATCCATCCATTAGATGTGCTTTACTACTCTGCTCTTGATGTTGGTATCTCTTGGAGCCAGGCTGAGCAGACGTGCCTGCACTTGTTTTACCAGAATCCTTCTGGGGCTTTGGCTGAGCTCTCACAAGGACGGATTCCTGCCAGGTCTTTGCCTGAGAAGGCACCTTGCCCACCTCCAGCAAAGCTGAACAGAACACTGGGGTTTGCAACATGAACCAGCTGCCAAGGATGAGTTACATCTCCTGCCCTGGAGGGAGCGGGAAGAGATGTGGCGGGGAATGTCTCTCCAAACAAGTTTGTGAACACATGATTTTGTAATGTGCTGCCTAGAAGAGACTTTGTATCCATGGTGTGGAAGAGCCTGGAGAGTATTGTGAGGATCATAGCCCTGCCCTCCGGAGAGGATGGGGCAGGCATGCACAGTGCTCTCCTCTGCCACTCGGCTACCCCAGCCCGAGCTCTGCAGATGATTTTGGGAGCAGCACAGCCATGCAGAGCCATGAGGACACAGAACAGCTGCAACTTGGTGAGTTGGTGTATCCTTTGTTTACCTGGCCCTGCAGGAAATTCCTAATGAGGTGCCAATAAAGATGCCAGGTGTCACTGATGCACATGGAGGCTGTTTTGGATGCACCCAGCAAAGCAGGGGCTGATTTCAGAGTGAAGACATTTATGGTTCCATATCTGAAGAGCAAACCATGCTCCTTTGCCAAGAGAGAGACAGCAGGTTTTACTAGCACCAAGAAAAAACGAAAGCCAAGCCACACTACTGCAAGTAGAGATGTGAGCAGAGCCCACCTTTAAAGGATATGCTGGGCAATATCAGGTACCAAGGCAAATTCTACCATTGAAAAATCTTCCTGGAGAAGGGAGACACAGAAGCTGATTGACAGTGTTCACCCTCCAGGGCAGTGAAATTCACATTGGGCATGACCCTGCAGAACAAAGAGTGGACAAGCAGCCTTGCTGGGCACCAGCACCCCCCTCACACCATGTCCCTCCACATCTCTCACTCAGAGGCAGCCTCACCTCTGCACCCTGACAGGGAAGCCCCTGCACGCGGTGGCACTCAAAGGACAAGCTTGCTGCTCACTCCCAAGGGGTCCCTTGGAGAAAATGGGTGTATTTCTTACCATGAGTTGTGTCTCTATCACCTGCTCTGCCCCAGAATGGTCCTGGTCCACACCCTCCACTAACACCTTTCCTCAGGACCTTTGGTCTTTCCTGCTGCCTTGCTGGCTGATGTGCTCCCAGCACTCCCAACCTCCTGTGTGCCATAAACTGCTTCTGGGAACCCCCATCCTATCACTGATGTTCAAAATGGGGCACAAATGCATTCAGGTGATGAATTGGCCGTGTAATCAGAGACAAGTGATGGAAGAAAACGTCGGCTTGGAAGGTCCCTGTCACAACATCAGCTCCAGTCTCCTAGATGCCACCTTCTGCCAAAGCTGTCCAGGGAAGTGGTGTGGGGCCTGCCCAGTCAGACCACAATGCTCCCTCCATTGGGAACTGGGTCTTGCTCTGCCTGAAAACAAATCTGCAAAAAAACCCTTGGGCACTGGACCAGCCCCCAGCCTGATCCCACAGAAGCTGGGGAGCTGCACATACCCAGTCTGTGGTGAGGGACACATGGGCACCCCAAGGCTGATGATGTGCCACAGCCTCAGACACAGCTTCTCCCTGCCTTTTTTTCAAGGTAGGATCTCTTGCTCCATGTCTTATGATTCCCGAGCTCTCTTCCCACTCCCTTCCCCTACAGCAACAAACAGCCTTATTCATTTTTACCTGGCAGTCTGGGACACCTTGGTTTCCTCTCCTCTCATTTTCAGAGCACAACAAGATGGTACCAAATACAAGCATTTTCAATATGCTTCCCTGCTTTGTTCCCCAATCCAAACACAGCCTTGTGGTTTTCCAAGCTTTATCAGCACTTTCTGTATCACACAATTTGGGAAATGGTGACTGTGCACCCATAGAGTGTTGTCACATGCTCAGTTCAACTCTGGAGAAGAAAAGTGATATCAAGGATCATAGAATCAAAGAATCATAGAATATCCTGAACTGGAAGGGACTCATAAAGAACATATTGTTCCTGGTCCTGCACAGGACACCCCGGCAATTGTGCCCTGTCCCTGAGAGCGTCCAAATGCCCCTGGAGCTCTGGCAGCCTTGGGGTTGTGCCCACTGCCCTGGGGAGCCTGGTCAGTGCCCAGCCACCCTCTGCGGGAAGAACCTTTGCCTGAGATCCAACCTAAGCCTCCCCGATGAGCAGGGTGAACATCCCATGCCTCCCTGTCTCCCAGAATTGCGTTGCTATCCCAGGTTTCCCTGCCAGTGCCTTCCCCCAGTCCCCGGCCTGCATCTCTCTGGGCTCCTTTGCTGTGCTCTCCAGGGCAGGACCTGCTGCTGCTCCTGTGATCACAAAGCCCAAGCACAGCAGGTCCTGTGCTGCCCAGGGCCTGGCTAATGGCAGCAACAGGAGGGGAGGAGGCTGTGGAGGCACCCCAACAAGGGGGCCATGGCTGCAGCCATCCCTTCAGCCCCAGCTCCCTTTGCAGCCCAGGAGGAACTGGCACGATCCAAAGCTCGGCGCTGCTCCCGTGGGCCTGGCTGCAGCACAAATGGCTGCAGCACAAATGGCTGCTGCCACACTGATTTTGCTTGGGGCTGTGATCTGCTTGAGCTGCCCCATCCAGGGGCATTTGTTCTGCTCACAGGTAGCCCTGGTAGGGGGGTGTTCTCAAGCAGCTTCTGGCACAATGGAGTGTTCCCACTGTTTCCACACTGGTGCAGAGCAGAGTAAATCATCTCTGATCAATGCAAAATCAGGTGTAAAACAGGAGTATCCAGCCCAGGCCATTTAATTATCCAAGATATAAGCAGGCTCGTAATCTTCATCAGCTTTGCTTCCTGCTTGAAATGCTTTTCATTAGCTGCTCATTCAGTGAACACAACCACTTCTGCTGCCTCAGCAAAACACATGCCACACTTCTTGCTCAGCAGCAGAAGGCAAACATTTTATTGCATTTTAATCACTGGCAGTTTTGGCAGCTGCTTCCTGGTCTCTGTGTTTCTTCCACCCATCCTACCGAGAAGCCTCTATAAACTTTGATGGCTTGACCAAAGTGATCTGGGACCTCCTCAGCCCCCAAGTAGCTGCAGGTCCTGGGGAAGCTGAAGGTCGAAAGCTTGGTAATCTCAGTGGCCTTTGGATCCAGTTCTGGAGGAAGTGAGAGAGCCTGAGCACAGCTGTTTGGTTGCAGAGGTTGGCTGCCCTGACAAGAGTTTTGCCATGACATTGGCCTTCCTGGGAAATTTTGTGCAAAATTTTTCTTCTGAAAATAATGATTTCTTGGAGCTGAAATGCTTCAGAGGAAAATTTCAATGACCAAGAAAAAAGAAGTTTTGAATGGCAAAATGGAGAAAACCCACTGAGGGTTGCCTTCTGCCAGCCCAGCCATCGAGGAACCAGAAATGCTCTGTGGCAGCAGCAGCCCAGTGTCAGGAGAGGGTGAAGGCTCACAGCCCACCATCAGGACATGGTTAAGCCTTACTCTGATCCTGCAGTTTCAAGCCAAGAACTGTTGAACAACTCAAGAAAGGCCTGGGCTCAACCCTGGCTGGGAGGGTCCAGCCCGGTGGCCTGGGATATCTCTGCTGCTGAGTGTCCCTGATGGCTCTGTGGGATGATGCTCAAGGCCAGGCTCTCTGGGGATCAACTCACCTGCAGATCTCTCCTTTGCCCTGGACAGACCATGCTCCTCAGTTTGTGACCCGCTGCTCCTCTCCCAGGCTCAGTCTGCCTGTGTCTCTGAGTCACGTGGAGAGTTTCAAAGTAAATTTTGGTGCCTCATTTCTTCATTTTCCTGTGTCTGGGGGTTTTCTAGCCTCTGATCCACACCCTTCCCGCTGCTGCAGTGGAACTCGTTCTTCTGGCTCGGGCATGATCCTTAATGTGCCTGTAATTCACTCACAGCTCCTTCATTAAGGTCAAGCCTCTTCCTTTGTTCTGCTGCTGCATCTATGGCAAAGCAGGCAGGAGATGGAGCAGGGAGTGTGTGTTACAGCCCCCCACCAGCTGCTGATGGGCCATAAACAGGCTGGATAAGGGCTGATAGAAGGATGGGACTCAGGACTGCCCGGCTTAGGGGCAGTGGGACCACCAGCATTCCACCCTCAGCATCAGCCTTGTTCCTGCTCAGGCACCACACTTGGTTTCGGCAAAGCCCTCCCTCGTTGACCCCCATTTACTCCATAAAAATCAATTAAAGGATCAGGCCCAGGTTGTGGCCATCAGCTGTGACTGACCCTGTACAATTCCCTAAAGAAGAGGGTAAATTTGGCACAGAAACGCCAGGGGAACAAGAACAAAGGCGGGTCCCTTCCCCTCCCTCGGGTGTTACCTGCTGCCCATCACTGCCCACAGTGCCTCGATCGCTGCCCTGCACAGCCCCAGTCCTGGCTGGGGTAACACTGAGCTGGTTCTCTGAACCCCACCGGGACTCCCCAGGCGAGCCTTTAAGCAGGTGATTTTGCTGAATCTGCAAAATAATCCAGCATGGGGAGGGGGGTATTCATGGACCCCCAAACGTCCAGGTTTTCTCCTCCAGCCCTGACTCCCCTGACCAGGAGGTCTCAGGTTGCCCCCAGACAGTCACTTGCTGAAACTGTGCAAATTCAGTATTTTCTCCTTTGCACAAATTTTACCATGTTTTCTTCCTCCTCCACTGCACCCTCAAGGTCGCACCAGGAGGTTGTGTGTGTGATCTGATGACAGGAACAGGGAGGCAGAAAAGCCCAGCGAGATGAAAACTGATCCCTGCTCCAGCTCCAGCCTGTTCCCTCGCCCATCTTGACTCCCTCCCCTCTGCCCCAAGACCTTCACTCCTTGCTCCCGGAACACACTTTTGAGATGGTTATGAAAGAAATTGTGCATTCAGGTATTCTGAGAACTGCTGAGTCTTTTGTCCGGAGAGTGGATGGGAAAGCTCCTCAGGCATTGTGTAACCCTGGCATGCTGCAGTGCTCCTGCTGGCAGGTGATGAGAAACTGGGCAGAAAACAGCCTTTGAAATGCCCAGCTGGACACAGAAAGGCCTCACTGGAGCCCTGACCCCCCCTCACCCCACTCATAACCTGAAGGTTGCATCTGTGCCCTGGAGGAGATGCCCAGGGATTTACCAACAGCCCGAGTGCTGCATCTGTACTGGTAATATAAACATGCCTGGCACTGTTCCTGGCCCTCAGGCCACTGACACTGAACACCATTAAACTTTCTTATCCCCCAGGCCAGGATGGATGCAGTCATATCAAGGTGCCCTTAAATTTTTTCAGGAATTGTTTCTGAAAGCATTAGTTGACATGATCCAAAATCACACGCCAGGGACCTGCAATCCCAGTGAGACCTGGCAATGTTCTTGATGGCCATGGAGATCTTCCAGTGCTGATCCCTGGGGTCCAACCCTCTGTCATCCCCAGATTTGCTGGGGCAGGATGTGCAGGAAAGGCAGCCCCAGCAGGAAGCAGTGACTTGCACATCCTCACCTTATGGGACAGGCTGAAGTTTGTGCCAGTTTGCCCAGTCCTGGAGCTCCCGCTGTCCTGAGCTGGCGGGTGTTGTGCATTCCCAGCCCATGTGCAGCTTTCATTGCACAGCCCTTACCTGCTGCTCGTGGCTGATGGCCCAGCCCTGCCTCAGAGACACATGGCTGGTGTCCTGCCCTCAGCTACAGTCCAGCTGCTGCAGAGCAGTTGGCTTTGGTGCACCCCTACCTGGCCATGTGCACCAATGAGAGGGCTCTGACAGTGTGAAGGGGAATAAACACATGGGACAAAACACTGCTTTTGCTCTGAAATTCCATGGGAGAGCACGATGAAGCTGCACTGGGACACGTGCTAAAACAGAACTGAGAGCAGGAGCATGGGCTGTCCCCTAAAGCAGGTCTGGGACAGAAAACTGCTGCTCACTCAGGCCAGCCTGGGCAGAGGCAGACGGGTCCCTGGGCTCTGCCTGCTTGGGAGGCAGATACAGCACAGGGGAATGGATGAGGTGAGGACACCTGAAGTCACTGGCAAGGCTGTATATGTCCCTGAAAATCCTTGCTATTGTTTGAAGCTGTCCTCAGCACCAGTGGGATTTTTCTGCCTTGTTTCCTAAAATCCCCACCAAGGTTTTCAGTGCTTGCTAATAAGCAGTTTTTGGGCAGTGGGACGTAGGAAGCTTCAGGAACTGCAGTTTTGCTTTTCTTCCTGCTGCTGGTGGCAATGGCATTGTGGTCTTCAACAAGGTCATTTGAAGGTTATTTCCCATCCCACCTGAGGAGCTCTTGGCCTGCCAGTGACTGCACTGCACAAAGGGGTTGGCAAGCCCAGCTTCCACCACTGCACAAAACAGCCCCAGAGAGAGCTCTGCCCTTCCAGACATGGCTCTTCCTAAGGCAAAGCATATGGGAGGAGACTCTTCACAGAGAGAAGCTCTCTCTTCCCAAGGAAAGCTTTCCCTCATACCCATGCACGATGGCTGAGCTCCCCAGAGGCAAACCAGGGGTCTTTGGAAGTTCAGAGCCTTAGTTTGTCCCCCACCTCTCTCTGGAAGGCCAGGGAGGGGTTAACCTGCCCTAATCTCTCTTTCAGCTTGGGCAGGAGCATCCACAACCTGAGTTTCTCCTATAGGTCTCCAGGCTCCCCTTTTCTTAGGAATGCACTGAGCAGCTTTCTCCCCTTCTCCCTTGTTTTTACCATTTGCATCCATGTTTTCCGATGCACCAAACACAAGTGTCCTGCCCTGGAGCCGCATTCCTGGCCCTGAGTGCTCAGATGAGCCACCCAACACCATGGGAGGGTGCCAAGGTGCTTTCTGCAGGACCACTGGACTCTTCTCCAGCAAACGTCCTGTCAGTAGCTGGATTGTTTGAATATCCAGGGAAATCAAGGGCAAAGTGCAGCTTGGCCAGCCATGTTCCCGAGAAACAATTTTATCAAAGCTTCAGGCAGAACAAGTGCCCGCTTTGACAGAGCCTTGTGGGGGTGGACATGGAGAGCAGGGTTCCTGCAGTGCCTGTGTTTGAGCGGAGGCAGAAGGTTGGCCCTGCTACTCATCCCCACTGTCTGCCCCAGGGACAGGTTGCACAAACAACCATTTCCATCAGGAGTGTGGGATTAAATCCCCACTGGGCCAGGAGAAGGCTGGGTGCAGGACACCCGTTCAGGTACCTGAACAGCTTCTTTCCAAGGTAACACACAAATCTCAGGACTGTCCACGGCCATAAGGTCCCAAATTGCATCTTCTCAAGCATGATCTGAGATGCTCCAGATTTCGTGCTGCTCATGAATCAAATATTTGGGGAAGCTCTGTGGTTGTTTTTTTCCTTTTCACAAACCAAGCTTTCATTTCCCGCAAGCAGGGAGCACAAGTCTGAGCTTCCTTGGAACATCTTCACATTTCTGGTTTGGTTTTTCAGAGAAATATTTATCATCAAATGGTTTATCATCAAATATCATGTGGAACAGCACACTCCAGAGTGGCCATCACACTCCACTCTAAGGAGCCAGCAAAGAGCCAGCAGCAGGAGCAGGTCCTGCACAGGATCAGGTCCTGCACAGGATCAGGTCCTGCATGGGATCAGATCCTGCACAGCACCACTCCAAGAATCACACCAGGCATATGGTGTGATTTTTGGGGGTATCTGGTGCAGGACCAGGAGTTTGACTTCAGTGATCCTTGTGGGTCCCTCCCAGCCCATGGTATTCTGTGGTTTCATGACCAGCAGCTGTGTTTGCAGTGCAGGATATCACAACGCCCGGCATCAGAAAAACCACACTTCTTCCTGACTCTTGAAATGCTATTGTTAGCAACAGTAATCCTGTGGTACAGGAGCTGTGAGGGATTAGGAAGGAAAAGCATTTTCCCTGTGTTGTGGGGATTGCACAGTAAATTTCCACAGGTTGGTGGAAAAATCAGGTGCACTGATGTGAGGGTTTCTCAGCTACAGCAGTCCTGTAATTGCTGCTGCATTTGTGGGGTCTTTAAACAATATAGTCAAGAAAAAAGTTGTAGCACTAGCATGTTAACTGTCAAACCCCAAAAATGGTTGTTTTCTTCCAGAACAGTGGTAAGGCCCAAGTCTGCTTCTATAATAATTTTGTTGCTGTTACTTGGATTTAGGGCATGTGTGCACCTCCAGGACTGCTTTCCTAGGAGCTCAGTGCGGCTGGTTTCTTTGATAATGAGTTTCAGTGTTGCCAGTCACTGTCAAGCCTCAAAAGTATGAAGTCAGATTAAAATAAAGATATTTAAGAATTAAAAAACATATGTTGGATCTTAGTTTGCCTACTCTATTCTGCCCTCACCTGTGTTTTCAAGCTTTTGTCTACTATCAACTAACCTGAAAATAAAGAGGCTCAGATGAGCCTCCACAATGGATTTGTGGTGGGAAACTGTCCTGCTGCACCATGTCCTCTGCTCACTATAGAACCCCCTGCCCTCAGGCATCCCCTTCCCACTGGAAAGTCAGAGCCATGGCCCCACACAGCCTTGGCCACTCAGCTCTGCCATGATGGTACCTGCAGGGACAAGAACAACATCTCTCTGTGTGCCTGGCTCCCATTGATTTGGGGGCTGTTGGAAAACTGGATTTTGCAAAACAGCAGCAGTCTGCTCATCACCCAGAGTCCAGCCTAGGCTGAGCATGCAGTGTCTCCGTTTGGAAGTGAAACCTAGCAGGAAGGATGGGTTTTTTCAGGTTTTATTACATAAAAGTAATTTAAACACTTCCACATATGGTAAGTAGCTGGGATTGATCTGCCTTCACAGAGGCACAAGGGAGGGCACAGACTCAAGGAGATACATCCTCCTTCATACCGTGGAGCTTCTTCCCCATTCCCATGGGTGTCAACCACAGCCTTGTCCAGGTTTGCCCTTGGCAGCGTGACTGGAGCTGTTGTCTGCAGCCTGTACCACTCCAATTTTCCACAGGGCTATAACAGGAGATGGAGCAGTGACATGTGACAGACTGATTTAGGCCCTGCTGAGAGGATGTTTACAGAACTGGGACACTGATGACGTGTTACAGAGAAGCAGGATGTCTTTGCTCCTCTGTGGCTCAGCAGAGCTTAACCTGTTTGCTCCTTCCATAAATGTCCCAAAGAAAACCATGAGGGTCTCCAGGCGTTTCCCACCAATGTTCAGATTGTGTTGCTGCTATCAGGGAATGCTCTGTTCTGGGCCAGTGCCATGCCTGGTATGACCATGATGGCAAAGAATCACATCCAGAGACTGAGGCAGGTGTAGCACAATCTGAATTCCCATTGCTTTTGGGGATTTTAGCAACAGCTATAGGAATGCACCTCAACAGAGCCAAAGTCAGTGCTGTGGTTGGGTCACTAGGCCAAGTCCTAAGTCAGGTACTCTGTTCCTGTAGTGAGCAGGAAGGCAGGAGGGCTCTGAGGTCAAGGACTCACAGACAGCTCTGTCACCCGTGCAGCCAACACTGTGAGCCTCTCAGGTTCCAGGTGTCCTGAAATCCACCCTCCTGACATGAGTCCTACCTGCACCTCCCCAGGACATCTCATGTCTCGCAAATATCAAATCATCTAGACTGTAAAGCTCCCATCAACCCCCACAGATCTATCTGCTGCCTGTGAGCAGCACAAGGTGGGAAGGAAGCAGCTGGTTCCTCTCTCAGAGTCTTTAATGCCCTGACTTGCTCCCCTCAGGTCAGCAGACACAGGCTGTTTGGCCACACCTGCCCTCCTCTAGACCTTATTTTTTCCCAGGGGAATTTACTGATGTGAATGCATAAAAAGCAGGAAATGTAAAAATTTAAGACCTGGCAGTGAGAGGAACTCTCTTAGCCTTATCTATCCGAGCATCTCGGCAATCCAGCCAGGACCTGCTTGCCAAGGCATCCCCATGGCACAGCCAGGAGCTGTAGGCCAAGGCATCCCCATGGCACAGGGCTTAGTTCACTGCAGTCAGGAATGAGAAATATTCACGTGCTGTATCCAGTTCATGCGAGTTCCCTGCCAGGGGGCCATTGCATATAAATAAACTGTTTCCTAACAGACCTGTGATGTCTCATGTCTGGTTTTCACCACTGCCTTGTCTCTTTTGAAGGAGCACAAGACACTTCAGGTCCAGCTCTGTCTGTATATATAACCTGATATATATATACATGCTGGTGCTCAGCACCTGCCAGCAGCTCTTTGTGGTCTCCAACCCAAATGCTTGACCTGCACTGTTGAGCAAGGGAACACAAAATTTAATGGGTGTCCAGAATTTTCCTTGTTGTTACCTACTGGGACTGTGGATATTCCTGTTGTTCTACAAATAGCTGATAAGATTTCAAAGCTCCCTAAATTGCTAACTACAACCTGATGAATGCCACAGGTGAATGACAAGCTCAGTTCCTACTGTTTGAGCTGCACTGATGACATCTTTGTTCTGGAAGATGTTTCCCAAGTAACTCACAGAGGAGCTTCTCATTAAGCTGCCTTAGAGGAGCTCATTGGCTGTGGGCGATGGAGGAGGGAGAAGACGAGGCCATATTAGTTACAAAATGATTACAAGCTGCTTACACAATGTGCCTTCAAAAGGTGAAAGGATGATAAAACAGGTCTGGGGGACACAGCAAGATGCCAGCTAATCCCCTTCCCACACAGTGGTGCATCTGGCACTATCTGACCTGGATTTAAAATCCTCTCATGCCAGAGTCACCAGACAATTTCCCCAGACAATTTCCCCAGCATTTGCCCATCCTGGTGGTCAAAAGTTTTCCACTTGTGTTGAACCGAAGCATTCCTGTCTATAGTTTATTTACACCATTTCTCTTCTTTTTGCCCATGAACACTTATTGCCTTCAGCTGTGTGCAGATTTTTCTCTTGAAATCTGTCTTGGCAGCTACAGAAGTTCTGCCTGCCATTGTGAAATCATCAAGTTTGTGGGAGGCATGTAAAGGGTTTCCCTAAGGCTCCACCTTCCATGAGCACCCCACACACACACACACATGCTACCATTCTCCTTTATTATTTTGGGAAGTGCTCTTGTTCTGCCATGGAAGGAGAAAAGGACGTCTGCCTGCCCCAGGCAACGTGACCAGCTCTTCCCAAGTGAAGTGGGATATGAAGTGGAAATAAGATGCCAGAGTCCAAAATTCCAGTGGGATGCAGTTCCCCTCCTGTGAAATGGCTGAAAGGCAGGGAACCCCATGTGACTAAGTCATCCCAGCTCCATTTATAAGCACTGCAGGGAAAAAAGTGCAAGTGATTCATCTGGTTCTGACCTACCTGTCAGGCAGGTGAGTCATGCCCCAAAAGTGCCTCATTCCTGGGATTGATCCTGAAGCTGGTCTAGACAGCTTGCTCAGAGGAGACAGTGACAGCACCTCCCACATCTCTGGATATGGGGAAAAGGAGTGTGAAGCCAAGCTGTGAAGCTCCAGCACCAAATCTTCAGCCTGGGCAATAAAAGGATCAGGGTTTTTTATCTTGCAACTTGGAAAATATTCCTATGCCCCTAATGTTTGCTCCTTCATTTCTCTTTCAGTGTAACCTCTTTATGTGGAGTCCAACCACCAGATCTCTGCAGTTTTCAGATGTCCTTAAACTGCAGAAAAGTGTGGTAAAATGGACTAGCACAGAATAGGGCAGGATGGAATATTTCGGTTGGAAGGGACCTACAACAACCAGGCAATCCAACAGGCCGACCCCTTCAATGCCAAAAGCTAAAGTATGTTATGAAGGTCACTGTCCAAATGCCTCCTAACCCCTGGCCTGGGGCACCAACCAGCTCTCTGGGAAACCTGTTCAGTGTCTGACCAACCTCTCAGTAAAGAAATGGTTCCTTAAGTCAAGAGGAAAGCTCTCCCACATCCTCAGACTGTGTCCATGCCATACCCTGAGCAGGACTGGTTCTTGGTTGGCTGTGTTGTGATGAGGGCAGAAGAAAACCTCACATCCAAGCCCCTCAGGATAACTGGTGTTCCCAGACATGGCTCACGGGAGGAGGGTTGGTGAGGGCTGCAGATGTGAGAGGGGCATTTGGCTGCACTGTGGAAGCAGGATGGCTCCTCAGCTGGTGAGTGCTTGCCCTCACTAACGTGCCAGCCAAGCTCTTGGGCACTGGAACTGGTGCCAACATGAATCCAGACTGACTACTCTTTAAGGAGGCAAATGTCCCTGATGGGGAACTTTTATGATACCCCTTGAGGCAAGTTAAACACACATTTGTTCTTAAATATATAAGAGAAATTTAATTAACACTGTATTGGGCAGAGTCCTGCTGCAATACATGGTTCTACACACAGTCTGCAAGGATGCATCAATCACAAGCAGATTCCTTATATACCCTTGCTCCAGCACCTTGCAAGGAGTCATTTACTCTCTTGCTTTTCAGCTTCCAGACAGTTTAACCCCTTCTTGTATTTTGCCCTCTTTGCCCTGTGTGCCAGATCATTCCTTGGTCATAAATTCCCACTGCTGAGCAGTGACAATTAGTATTTCCTTCAACCCAGATAAGACCCTGGAACCAAGAATTAAGGTCATATGGGTGTAAAAGAGAGCAGGCTGCAGTGATGCCCTTATCTCCTCTGACTACATTTGGCAGGAGGTGACCAAAGTGCAGCTCCTGCAGCAGTGAGACAACTCTCCAGGAATCTGCCTGGTTAGGAATCATCTCCAGGTCCAAGCTGAGACCATGATCTAGCTGGAAAATTCCTTGGGTTCTGTGCCCCAACTTCTTGGCCACCCATGGTCTAGGGTTTATTGAACAGCCCCTGGGGTGGGTGTTCCCATCAGAACAGAGCATTAAACCAGGAGTGCAGGGCAGGTGCACACAGTGGGCAATGAGCACGAGAGCTGCTCTCAAGTCAAACCTCAGCAAGAATGGCAAAGCCACACCCATGAGCTAGTGAGATCTGCCCCCATTTCATTAACTAATGAGCTGCCTTAACCCCATCCTGATTGGTAGGAAAAGCTTAAAAATAGGGGTTAAGTGAAGTGCCTTAGGAAGCACATCCTGGACTCCGGCCAGGCAAAGTTGTACCTTTGGGAAGTGGAAAACCTCCAGAGTAGTGTCAGCAGGGCTTCTTTCAGGAGGTTCTCTCAAGCCCAAAAATCCATCAGGATGTACTGGCCAGTGATACTGCCCAGAGAAACTGTGGCTGCCCCATCCCTGGAAGTGTTCAAAGCCAGGTTGGAAGGGGCTTGGAACAACCTGGTCTAGTGGCAGGTGTGCCTGCCCATGGCAGGGGGTGGAACAAGATAAGCTTTAAGGTCCCTTTCAATCCAAACCATTCCATGATTGTATGATTCTGTGGTGGTCCCTTCCCTCACCCAAGGGACTCGTGGCAACTCCTGAGGTGCAGAGTGTTTGCCCTGTGTGCTCCAGGCCCAGGCAGGGGCAGGCTGAGGAGCAGAGCACAAGGCTGTGGCCAGCCAAGCTCCTGCTCATGCAGGAGTCACTCCCTGTAGGGACACAGGAGGCTCTGGATGGTGGAGAGATGTGCAGCCACTGTCTGGGCTGAGAGAGAGGTGGGAATCAGACCTGGGGAGTAATCTGTGAGCCATGGAAAGACAATGCACAGGATCTGCCAAGAAAGTGAGTGGGATCATTGGACTGCCAGCATTGCTGCTGAGCCTTGCAGAGCCCCAGAACGAGCATTTAAAGAGCAGATTTTGCAAATAGCCCAAGAGTACAAATTATGGATCAACAAACACAGCCAGATGGACACTGCTGCCTTCTGGACATCTGCTTCATTTATTGATGCTATCAGAACTCAGCCACGCTGCCAAAACTGAAGGCACAGGCCCTTTGCCAGGGCTGTGCCCAGCACATCCTCTTGCTCAGCCACAAGGACAGAACAAACTAAGCAGGACTCACACTGAGAGCAGGAACCTGGCTTGGCTGTCCAGCCTTCCTGTGAAAACCTGCCCCAAAAGCCAAGCTTTAGAAAACTCTGTCCTGCCAGCTGAACTGTCTGTCTTGCTCCAATTTATTAATGAGCCACATTCTTGCCTTTGCTTGTGGAGTTTTTCACCTCTGCTCGTTCTTTTCGAGAGGCTTCACTTTAGCTTTATATTGACAACAGTGCTATCCTGGAAATCTGTCAGTGCCAAAGATACCCACATCCACAACCTTTTCCAGGTCTGTGTGTGTAAATTAAACATTTCCCAAACCACTGGCATGAGATCAAGCAGCCCAGACTCTCCCACAACCTTGCTATTAAACTCTCTGAGCCTCCAGAACAACTTGGTAGATCCAGCCTAACGGGCCTGGTGTCCCTCTGCAAGGAGCCCTGAACTGTGCCCAGGAGTCATTTGGAAAAGCATCAGTTGGCCCAGGTGAGCTGTGCCCTCAGTGGCCTGGGCTGTCTCCTGGCATCGTTTACTCAATGTCTGTAATGGGGCAGAAGAGGTTTTTGACTCATCACTCACTCTGATCTTACTCTACACTAAGGCTGTTGCAGTGGCCAGGAATGCTGGAGCTGCGCCTTCAGAACCCTCATGGTGTGGTTGCTGGAGGCACAGAGATCTCCAGTGCCCACATATCATTAGTGATCTCACACAGCTCTATATAGAAAGAAAAAACAACCAACCAAAGCAAACAATTTGAGCCTGTGGCACAAGGAAGAAGGCTACCCCTATGCAAATATAGCCAGAAAATCCCCAGACCATATTCCTGGAGGTGCTGCAAAAGGTGGCTGAACATAAAAGCTGTGGCTGTCTTCTTCCCCCTTTTCAGCAGTTAGTTTTGTCTGGTTGGGATTAGCACAGCATTGACCGTGTCAGCTAGGTACAAAATTGTTGTCAGCACTAGAAAAATCACTTGCCCTGTGGCCAAGCTTAATACACAATGAGCTGCTGTGGTGAGGGCAGAGATTCAGCATGTCCCAACACAGGGAGCCAACAGAGGAACTGTGTTGCTCCTCTCTATGATGAATGAACTGCAACCAACAGAATCCTGGTTAAGTACCACAGAAAGCTTTGTCTCTCAGTAGGAGTGGATATCTGATTTACACTAAAAAAACGTGCCCCTGAGTGTGCACAGAGTCCCAGGGGGTGTCAGCTTGTCCTTCCCAGGTCACGCTCAGCACTGTCACTGCCACATTAGTGCTGCACACAAAGACACGAGAACCTGACTGAGAGGGAAAAAGGGCAGCAGAGAACAGATGCCATCTGCCAGGGGACTGAACCTGAGCCACTCTGCCTTGTCACAGGGACTCCAGTGTCAGAGCAAAGTTCTGCTTGAAAGGGTGAAACACAGAGCAATTGACCTTTAGGTGACAGCTCGAATGACACTGTAGGGAGGGGTGTGGGTGTTAGTAAGGTGTATGATATCACCCACAAGCAGGAAAAAAACTAAAAAAACTAACTCCCCATGTTAGAGTTCTTGGCTCACTGGTTCACACATCCTCTATGGGACACAGGAGCTTATCACCGGGGTACCTGCATTTCTCATGAGAGATTAATTGCCTTTTAACTCCTCTCCATTGCTTTATAACTGTTCTGCTTAGATCTAATGGTGTGCAAAACTTTACAAAGCATTTTCCAATGACCTGGAATGCGTGGCAGCTTGTGAGCAGAGCAAATAGCTTAGCTGGGATAAGAGAGAGGAAATCCACTGAAGAGCTCGAGTCATTAAGATGTTTGTATTTGATGAGACAACAACTACCAAGGGCCAGAGCAAAAGAGAAGAGCCCGTGGTGCTCATGCAAGGTGCTGCCAGGCATGTCTGCAGCCATCACCCCCTCCCGGGGAGCTCTTGGCTCTTTTCCCAGTGCACCAACTCGATCACTTTCTGCCCAGAATCTTGAAAAGCTACAACACACAACTCAGCAATTCTATGCAAGGAAATAAATAACAAATTAAATCCCACAGTGACCACATCTGCATCACTCCAAAAAACTTCGAGGAGAAGCGCTGAGGCAGCAGGAACCTCACTGGAGCTTACTTTGAGAAACATCAACAACCTGAAATCATAAGGTGGAGTTAAAAACCTCCTCATTCCCAACCTCCACTGCTGTAGCTTTCATTCATATTTTACAACTTTAAGGAAACTTTTTTCCCCTTTATTGCTGAGTGAAATGAACCTTCTTCCCAGGAGTAATTGGGCAGCCAACTGCACCAGGAATGGGGAGGACCACTGCAAGAGGAAAAAATGCTGCCACTGTGACCTCTGGGCGGTCAGGGGGAGGCAACAGCCTGCAGACACAGGAGCCCTTGGGCTCCTTTTGGGCACATCCAGTCACACCACTCACCTTGGAAAAGGAAGCTGGGACAATCATAAATACCTCCTGAGCATCAGTTGGAAAGGAGGATTTTGTCTCTGTCATTCAGCCTCAGGGATATATGCAAAGGAAGGCAGAAGAGATCAGGATTGCAAGTAAATTTAAAAAAAAAGCTATTTTGCACTGACAGCTTCTGTGAAGAGGCCAGGAGTCAGATACTTTCAGACAGTGTGGTGCAAGGGCCCTTGTCCCTACCCAGCTCTCAGCTCCACTGTAGGAGATCCTGTGATACCATCACAACTTCTGCCCACTTACTTCAGGACACTTGACTTTCCTCCTTCTCTGTCTCCTACAGTTTTGATTTCTCCAGTTTCTGGAGCACAAAAAATCATGGGTGTTGCTTGTGCTCAGGTGGGAGATGTCACACTGGGGCTTGTGTTTTACCCAAACTGTCAGAACATCACTAATCCAGATAAACTCTTTACTTCTTTTCTCCAACTGACTGGCAACTCAGCATGTCCAGGTGGGTACCTGGAAGGACAATGGAGAATGTCTGCCCTTCCAGAGGGCATTAAAGTCGTCCCTAATTTGGCTTATTATGTGCTGAGTCCCTGTGGCTCACTTCAACAGCTCACGAGAACCAAATTACTTCAGAGCAATGTACATGGCAAAAGGTTGTGTGGAATTCTTTCCCAGCCCTTTTATTCCTTTGTAGAAATCACAACAAAGCTGGATTTTTATAACTAGACAAATACTGTGACAGCAGCAATTGTCTGCCATAAAGAAATCCCAAGACAAATTAGATTAGTCACAGGTGCAGTGATGAACTCTTCAAAATCCACTTCTGCACAGGGGAATCTGTGTCCCTTGCAATGTTGTTGCTTCCAGACATGATCCTTTTCTGGTGCAGCACAGGTGCTGTCCCAGGGCTATGGAGCTCCTCTACCTGCACCAAAACATGACATTTTCAGACAGGAAGTTGCTGGGATTCACCTAAAACTGTGTTAGGAACAGTTCGTGGGTGCTTAGTGGGCGCTGGATTTGCACGTATCCCCCTCCTCACCATTCATAAATGTATGCACAAGCACCATTTTATTCACACAGATTTTGGCAAGAGGCCCATTGAATTCAGCAGAGAGAAGTCCATTGACTCTGGTAGACTTTGCACATTGTGGGTGAGAACAGATGGAGGCTCCATTCACCAGTTGCCATTCGTTAGTTAAAGCTTATTATTGCTAAAGGGTTTTGTTAATGCATTCCCAAATGGAGCATGATCCAAGTGATGTAACCACGGCTGAGTGCTGGAGAATGGCAGACGTGATCTGCTAGCAAGGATGGAGGGAACAAAGGACACTCCTGTGTGCACAGGGACAAACTGGAGGTTATTGCCCACTCATGTTTCACCTTCAGAAGGCAGCAGGTTTGCAACCAGTGCCCTTTGCCCACAAGGAAAAGGCAGTTTCCAACAGGCCCAGTGTGAGGCACCACAGACCTGGCATGGGAGGAGGAGAAAGCAGCCACATGTGAGCACAGCTCCTCTCTGCTGCCAACAGGAAGGTCCCATGGGTTTTGACAGGACCTACATTGAGTCTTTCACAAGCTATAGCCATCCAGAGAGGAAATTCTCCTTGCATTCTGGGGGAACATGTTCTCCAGAGCACAGCCAGGGGAGGCAAAGCCTTCTAGAATAGATGTCCCTACACTTGGCTTCTGCAGCTTTAGCCAAGATCTTTCCTGCAGGGACCCACACCATTGTGTTTCTCAAAGCTGGGCCTTATTTCACTCCAGTGAGTTCCATAACTCCATACAGCAAAGAAAGTAACATGGGGACTGCCCACTGGCATCTGCAAAAGGCAGGAGAATTTACATTGCTCATGGAGCCACGGGGTTATAACAGCCTTAAATCAGAGACACCCAGAATTCTTTGGGTTGGAAGGGACCTTAAAGACCACCTCATTCCACCCCCTGCCATGGGCAGGGACACCTTCCACTAGCCCAGGTTGCTCCAACCTGGTCTTGGACACTTCCAGGGATGGGGCAGCCACAGCTTCTCTGGGCAACCTGTGCCAGGGCCTCACCACCCTCACAGGGAAATGTGCCAGTAGTTCGGGAATTTCTAGCATTAATAAATCAGAGAAGCCAAAGGCTGTCCCAAACAATCAGACAATACTGTGTCTGCACTTGAAAAAAAAATCAGGTTATCTTCTAGATCTTTTGCAAATATTTTTTTTCATTATTCCAACTCCCTTTTAAATTTTACAGGGTTTTTTCTGATTTTCAATGAGCAATGAATGGGAGATACAGAGAAACAAGAGGAAGAGAGGTCTCTGCCCTCATGTGAAAATATTTTTCATATTCAGATTTCTCCAAGAAGCTGAAAATGGACACCTAGTCCAGGGAGAAGTGGTTCACGTTGGTGCACATTTCAGCCAGCATTGCCTGGGCCTTGGCTGTGTCCTCTTGGCAAGGAGAGAAGCTCTGAAGGCTGTGCAGGGTGACCCACCTGGGAGCCTCTGTGGCCAGAGGCTGCACCACTGAAAGAACGTACTCGTGATGCATTTGTTTGGAAAGCAAATGTGCTGCCCTCACTATTGAATTGTTCTCATGCTGTAGATGAGACAAAGCTGTTCTAAGTGCTGGAGTCACTGAGGCAGAACCTGGGCTCTGCACATGGGTGTAAATAGTGGCAGCAACCAACAGCCGGGGGGGAGGAGCCCTGTGCTGTCCCTGTGTGCTCAGGTCCTGGAGGATGCAGAAGAAGGGTCTCCAGGTGGCCACACCTTTAAAGGGGTAAGACTGCCTGGTGGTGTTTCCCACCACAGCCATCCCGAGCAGGGGAATGGGGGTGACTAGATCAGCCCCAGGAAGCTGGGAAAGGGGTTGTGACCCTCAGACAACACAGGCCATCTTCAACCCAATACAGAGCTTGGCTGGACCAGTCCTGCTGGGCACCTCTGGCTGCCTGAACCCTCTGGCTAAATAAGATGGAGGAAGGTTTTAAAAACCATTGGAGTCTGGCTGGACCAATGCAGTTCACAGATTACCTGTAAAGAGCTGACTCACCAGGCAGCTCCTCACAGGGTGTGGATGAGACAGCAAGAGCTTGTTCCAGTGGTCAAGCACTGGGACTGGGGCCCAGAGGGACCACAGGGTGTCAGTCCTTCAAGACTTGCAAAACTTGCCTCAGCAAGACACTGAGCAAGCTGTGCCAACAGTGCAGTGAGACCCGTCTGATCCGTGCTGTGATTTTGCACTCTATATCCCAGTGGTGCTGAAGGACATCAAGATTAAAATCCTTCCATGGAGTAATGCCAGAATCATGTAAGATGAACAAAGCCTGCTGTTTCTACACCACTTAAAATGGCTCAGGGAAGAAAGTGAACGTATATGAGTTAGAGAGTAACTGAGCCCTCCAGTCCCCACTTTCTCTTTCTACTTCAGGGCTTTTTGTTAAGACTACAGGAACAGCATCTCTTGGGTAAGAAAGTGGTTTGAAGGGCTTGCACTGGGTTGTTTTTCTTTCCATCTCACACATATCCTTCCAAGGCTGGACTTAGTCTTGTGGTGGTTTCAGCCATGGTTAATGAGCACATTTCCACATGAATGTCTTTCATGTAATAATTGAGATGTGGATCTCTCAGGCAGTCTGTAACTAAGCTCATCCTACAACAAAAGGTTGGTGTCTTGGGCAGGTTACCTTCATCTCACATCTCTTCAGCAGTGAGCTATTTTTACAATGTCTTGTCTTTAACCATTTGGCCTGACCATGTACCTGCTGCCTTCCCCTCTGTGCTAACCCACACATCACCCAGTGCACCTGCACTCATCATGCTTCCCCATATGAGCCAGCCTGGGGGGTTGTGGAAGCCTCTCTCTTGCTTTTTTGACCTCTGCGGGCATGCCCAACAGCTTTACCAAGAAAGCCATGATTTTCTACCCAGAATTAACTCATATGCTCAAAAAAGGCCACTCCTTAGGTCTGTAAGGCCATGGCTGCCCCAGGCAGGGCACTCCATCACCTACTCCTGTGCTCTTCTGCACCCAATGGAGCTACTTAAAAAACATGGTCTCTTTCCAATCAGCTCCTGAAATAAAGACAAAAAAAACCTCTTTCTTCTGTATTTCAATGCTGATTCTCTAAAAACAAAGCAAGCAAAATTTCTGACCCCAGGTGCAGTCCCACCAGTGAAAACAGTTCAGGCAGGAGAGGGCCACAAGGCATTTTTCTCCCAGAAGGCATCACTGTGCCAAGCTCAAATCCAAGTAGTTCTCAAGTTGTCAGGTTTGGGTGGTTGGACTTACTAAATAAAACTTGAAACTTTCTGCTACAGTTACCATAAAAAACACGATAAAATCAAACTCCCACATTTTCAGGGAAAAGTGATGCAAGCCAAAGATGGCAACCAATGCCTGTGCAGGACTGGCCCTCCTCACCCACCTGCCCTCATGCTCCAGCACAGAGGGCAATGTGGGGAGGGATGAGTTCCTGGCACAGCTGGCACAGCCCTGCTGCCACACTCTGGGCTGGACAGGAGGGTCACATCCCCACCCCTCCTGCTGCTGCTCTCCACAAAGGTGTCACTGTGTGCACCCAAGCCCAAACCCAGGTTTTCAACGGTAACCGGCTGTGGAAGAGCAGCCGAGCTCTTTAGCTGGTATCAGTCAGTGTGTGCAGAGGCTAAAAATAGAGACCCTCCACTCTCACAATGACTCAGAGGAGCAGAAGGGAAACCCGCAGGTCTTGGTTCTTGGCTGTCCCCTGAGCTGACTGAAAAGTTTTCATCTAAAACTTTGTTTTGACACAAAATGGCTTTTTGAAAACAAACTAACAAACATAATAATAAAAACAAACAAACAAACAACAAAAAAACCCCAAAAACAAACTCCAAACTTTCACTCTCACCACCAGAGCTACTGGGAAGACTCCACATTTGGTCTAAGTCTGGAAGAGGAATTGGCCAGAAAAGCATGACATTTTGTAGTTTTTAAATGCTAGTTGACAAGCCCCCTGCAATTATTTACCTGCTAAGCTCTTTCTTAGAGAGATCTGTGAGAGCAGATGAAATAGAGAAAGGTATGCCAGTCCTCTGAAACTTTCATGGGGATAGAGTCCATTTTCCAGACAGCTCCAATTCCAGCTCAGGAAGAAAACACACCCACCAGCTGGCCTCGCTGAATCCCATGGAGAGGGGATCCTTCAGCCTTTTAACTCCCTCTGTTTGTCCCTGCATCAGGATCTCCAGCCAGTGCACCCAGGTTTTGGCCATACCATGGGTGATTGGAGTCTGGAGGGGAATCAGAACTGGAGACAGCCTGGCCTCAAGCAGGAGGACACAAGCTCACACACCTACAAGGGGTCTCAAAATGCTTCACAAAATCCCTGCAGTACCAAAGGCCTCAGGGAAGAGCTGAGCCCTGAGCAGGGCCACAGCAGGAGCCCAGCTCAGTCCCTGTCTCATCCCTGTGAGAGGCAGCCTGGATGTGGCACCAGAGCTGGTTTGGGAGCCTCAGGGAATCCCTGCTACCCCAGGATGAGGCTGCCCTGGCAGGAAACACAGCTGGACCCACAGCTGGAGCACCTTCCCAGCTCCCACAGGAACACAGGCAGATCCCTGTTCCTTGGCTCCCTGTGACCAGGGCACAGGGGGACAGTCAAAATGAACTCAACTGAGAGTGATGAGCTGCCAGTAATTCTCACAGACAGCTGGGATGAGAAGGACCTCAGAAAGCCTCCCCCATTCCCTGACAGGATCAGCCCTACCTAAACTGACACCATCTGCCTGCTGGCCTGGCCTGTGACCCCAGCAGGGCAGAGCCAACTGGTAGCCAGGGATGAGGGAGGAACAGCTCCTCCAGCTCAGCCCAGAGATCCTGTGCCCAGCACTAAGAGCTGAGATCTGTTCACTCCTGCTGGGCCATAGCCCTTTCAGAAATCCACCACCACCTTCCCCACCCTTGCTCGTGTCCCAGGGCAGGTGATGAAGGACACCTTGCCCCTTGTCCCTGCACATGGTTACAAGTGTCCCCTGTGTGGCAGCAGCCACGGCTCCCACAACCTTGGGGTGGGCTTTTCTGTGTCCTGCTGAGCACCACCTGGAGCTTCAGCAAGTCCTCCAGGAATGAAATGGCCTGTCCTGAGCTCACCCTGGAGCCAACACTGCCACGAGCATCTGCTGTGGTGAGCCCTGCTCACAGGATGGCTCTGGCTGAGGGGCTGGGGCAGGACCTGTGCCCACCATCCAGCTGCCCTGTGCCAGTGCCTCAGGGCCAGTCCCTGGGCAGGACAAGGTCCATCCCACACTCCCACTGGTTTCTGACTCTGAGAAACCCAGGGAACAATTTCTGCTGCAAGAACAACTGAAATATCAACTAAACCGTTGAACCAGAAAATCATTTCACAACAAATTCAGATCAAGTCACTTTTATTTTCCCTTTGTCTCACCAGCAAACTGTTGTGTTTGGGATTAGCCAGAAACATTTTGTTCCAGCTGAAACAAAATTTCTGCTTTCATTATGACCTCTGTAACAAAGTCAGGTCCTTGGCCCTTGGAGGTCAGTGCACTTCTAACTGAGACCCTGGCCTGAGGCTCCTCTAGGGTGTTTGGTCTGAGTTCTGCCTCCTCCCACAAGCAGATCTGGAGATCTCTCTGTGTCCCTCACACCTCCCTCCTGAAGAGCCACCACAGACTGACCCTCACACAGGAGCAAGATCCCTGTCCCTACAGGAGGGACCATAATGCCCAGGATGGCAAGATGTTCTCAGATCCATGCACCAATAAATATTTCATTATTCTTCCCAGAGCAGAGCAGACCAAGACAACCTTCCACCCCCTGCTCTGAACACCCACAGCATGACAAAGGCCCTGCACAGCTCGGCAGCTGTAGGAGTTCAGCCCCAAACATCTCATTCAGACCAAGAAGTCTTGTCCAGTTTCCTGTGACTGTCACTGGAATTTCCACGAATGCCACTCACTGCGAGAAAAGCCACTCTCTGTTAATAATGATACTTGAGTTGGTGGAAAACACTGGGAATTGTTCCCTCATGAGATGAAATGGTATTTTGTTTTGATCTGAATCAAGATTTTCTTTTAATTTTAGTCTGAAAATTTTGGAGTTTATGGCTTTTTTTACTTTCCCAACTTGTCATTTTCCTCTGAGCTGCCAACCCCCAGGGGATCCTGGTTAAGCTTCTGAAATTTGCGGATAAAAGGCAGGATTCGGATCCCCAGGAAATTGTCAGCTGCACTTGAATGCAACATTTTTGCTGTTACAAATAACCAGAATAGATTTGTGAGGATCTGATTTGAAATAGGGCACTGGGACAAAGAGAGAAGCACAGTGTGCCCAAAACATTCATGATGAACAGCACAGAAATATCACTGCTCCTACACACCAGCCCATCATTAAATACTTCCACTTTCTTTAGTGAAATGACAAAAAAATAGTTGATGCTTTCAGCACAGCACAAAAAACCTCTATCCACGTCTGCCTTACAGTGTCAAATTCATGCAGGAAGCAGAAGTGTTCCTGTGAGATTATCATCTCTGTCTAGAACATGTTTGTGAAAGGTGAGAACACAATGCCAGCTCAGTGCAAGGTTCCTGCTGCATCTCCGTGCATTTTATTATTGTTAAAATGAGATATAATGCTCTTTAGTTCACTTCTTTTTAAAAAAAAGACTAACTCAAAGGAGTTTCTGGACACTTGCTTACAAATTTATTCTTCCTAGACCTTAATCAACCCTTCCAACTCAGTCCTTACAGACCACAGCAGAGCATTGCTGTGTGATGGCTGATGCCCCCTTGGTAGCACTCAAAGGGTTCAATTTTACCAGCACTGCTCATCTAAATTCACATGAAGAAATTATGATTCCCAGCTCTGACCAGTGCATGGTGTGAAAGTTCAAAGAATTAAAAAATCTGCTTATTTTTAGGAGGAGCTGATCCAAATTTCCCAACTGCAGGATAAGGAATCAATGATGCTGCTGAAGAGCAGCATCAAGGCAAGAAGTCTTCCTCTCACACTGAGTGACCAGGGTGGCTGTTCTGCTTCTCCCACCTTCTCCACTGGCTGAGGGCAGGACTGGGCCCTCTTGGGGACAGTGATGTCCTTTTGAAGATGATACCTAAAATGGAAGAAAAATCTAAGGCAAAAAAGGGGTTAAGTCAGGCTCTCACCTTCCTACCACAGCATGAGGAGGACTCTCCTCCATCTAAACAAGGTGGCTGAGAGGTCAAGCTGGGACATCCAGAATTTTAGATTACTGCAGAAACACTCCTCTCTGAAGAGCTGCTCCAGTGTCTTGGCAAGGTGGGTGCCCAGTGTCTCACAGCTCAGACCTTCTGCACTGTGGTTTGTGTGGCTCTGCCACAGCCATGAGCAGCTTTGGGAGGTTCAGCTCCATCTGCAATGGCCAGAATGGTGAGCTCAGGGTCAGATTAGTTGCTCTCCCATGTTAGGGATAGACAGGAGTGCCTCAGGGACTGGCTCCTTCTCTTGCATTCCCAGGGGACACCTTCCTGCCTCCAGCAGCACTTCAGGTGTCCTCTACCTCCCTGGCCTGTCTGTCAAACTCAAGCCCATTTCAGTCTTTGCAGATCCCCAGCACCAGAGATCAGGAGAGACCTTGGATACACAAACATGAGCATAGATCCAGCACAGAAAAAGCCAGGGGAATCCTTCTGGGCATTCATCACCTCAGACATAATTTGTCTCCTTCCTCAGCTGCCTCATGGGAGAGTGAAGAGGAGAGCAATGAATAACACCTATAGCAGATATGCTGGAATCAGTTTAGGAGCCATGGATATTTTTATCTACAGCAATCAAGTGGGAGGCATTTTGGTTTTGTAGGCAGCATTCATGGACTGTGCTGCCAGGTACAGTGCCCACACTTCAGAAGAAACATGGACAAATTAGAACTTGCCTGGGATTGTCAGATTTCTTGGAAAACTTGCAGCAAAAGTCTGGAAAAAACTCTGCATTCTTTATACAGAAGAAGAAAACATAGTTTGAGGTGGTAACCTCTGACTCCCACTGAGTGGTAGATGACCTGGTTCCTTCTTGTGGCTTTTCTCCAGGTCCGCTGGTGATTCAGTTGTCCCAGGAAAGACGGTTAGTCCTGAATTCCCTTCTGTGCCTGGCTGCCCTGCCAGCCCACTGAGCCTGCAATGCTGCAAAGGGATTCCTTTGGGAAGCCTCTGAGTGTTCGTCCAGCACCAAACAGTGCTCTACTCTTTCCATCCCAATGCCACAACCCGAGAGGAAACAGGATTGGATCAGCACAGAGGAGCTGAGGGGATGCACTTTGTGGCCACACAAGCAGGGCTGAACTGGCCAAGCAACAGTGGTGTCTGGCAATGGTCACAGTCTGACACAGGGTCTCACCAGCTCTGCCATTTCCAAGACCTGCACTTCCATCCATAGGTGACTCCTATATTTAGTAGCTGTGCTGGTGGCAAAGGCTCAGCCTCCAGGATGTTGATTCAGACACCCAGACACTCAGCCACTTCCTGTTTGGATGCGCTAAAATTATTTGCATCATTTAAAAAGTGATGTTGGTTAAGGGAAACAAAGTGTTATTGTCAGAGGAGGCTGAGCCAGGTTACGTGTCCCTGCACAATGGAAAAAAAAGCAGAACAAAATGTCTCCACCTCCCAGGAGCAGCACAGCCAGACAGCACGTCTGGGGAGACACTGTCACACTGCTCTGGCACTGGCACTGGCATTGTCACAACAGAGCAGTAAAGCTCTGTGATCCCCTGCTCAACCTCCTCCCAGGGTGACCCAATATCATCTCTAGCTGCAGATCAGGACCAGAGACATCCTGGAGATGTGGTCTACTGGCTGCAACAGGCAGCAGAAAGCCTCAGTCCTACTCTGCCACCCGAGGAGTTACAGCTAACACAAGTTTTTCACAGCAAAATGCAGCTTTCCACTGTCACACAGCCTTTCCAACCCCACTGTGGGCATAACTGTGGCACTCCAGATCTTCACAGACTTCTGGTGGCTTGAGGTCCAGGGCCAGGGATCTCAACCCTGAAGGCTTTGTGGGTGGTGGCTGTGTCTGCAAGCTGGACTCAGCTCTGGTTTGTCTCCTCTGTACCTAAAGCCTTGCCCTGGGTCTGCAAAAGCCAGTGCAGCTGCTGAGGGAAAGGGCAGACAGGACTCAGTTGTGCTGGCTGCTCCTGGGGGAGTGGGGATGGGCAGGACCCCTGCCCAGCTGGTTTGCCATTCTGCAGGGTCACAGAGCCTGGCTGTGCCCCGGGGTCACCCTCTGTGCTCTCCCCCAGAGGACAGTCAGGACACCCTGCAGGAGCTGTGGGTACACAGAGACATCATCTGCCCTCTCAGCTGTGTGTGCAGCCAGTGCCTCTATGGCTTCTCCACTTCCAGACGAGAGGTAAAAGACAATTTGCAAAGTATTTTCAGGGAATCCTTGCGAGTGATCCCTTCCCCACTGCCTGCAGGACCTGGGTGTCAGATCACACCCAACTGCTCCCGAGCTCCCAGACAACAAAACCCCAGACATTTACACCAACTGTGCAAGAAGGGAGTTGTCCTGGATGCTTCACATCCCACCTCGAAAGTACACTCTATTTGGCCTTGTTTCTGTTTTTTCAAAGCCTTACCAAGCTATTCCCAATGTCTAGGAAGGTTGATGACTAAATAGGTTTTTCCACACGGTCTGGACGAGCAATCTCTTGGCAAGGGCTGTTTGTGACTGAGTTGCAGATGGATTTACCTATCCTGCCTTCTTTTTAGCTGAGGTGTAATTAGTCATGTGGACCAGGAATTTCAAAAGTGAGTGGGTATCTTAGTGCCTTGGCTTTCACATTCACCATAAAAACAAGCAGCTGGGCACCTAAAAGTGAAGGCAACCCCTTTTCACTGTCCCTTTGAAAATTCTTTGTCAGAGTGCACGCCCAAATTAGGTGAGTGCACAGTGTAAGCTAAGGAATAAAAGGCAAGTTACAAATAACAAATCTCAAGCAGTAGGTTCTGAGTCGCCCTCCATCAGTGACAACGGTTCTGCATTTAGGTCATAACTGCATTGCTATTGTGTGTCCAGGAATATCATCTGGCACCCACCACCAGCTGTGTTGAGTCAGCAAGGCAAACAAGAGTCAAAAATAGTTGAAATCTTATTTTTGTCACTGCATTTAGCAACTGTTTCTGACTATCTGTCACGGCAGAGCAAACCTGCAAAGTCTCAGCCCTGGATTGCTCAGAATAAAGTTGCAGTTTGATTGTTGCAAAGTGTTTTAAACCTCGGGTCAAATGTTCCCAGCTGGTGGCATCCCAGAGTTCTTCAGGTTTGAATACACTTTTTGATTTTAGTAACTGATAGCAAATTATCAGGTAAGCAGTGATCACAACAGAAACTCCCAGTGTGAGCAGAGGAGGATCTCCCCCCATCACGGAGCCCTGGAGTGGGGAGCACAGTCCTGGTCCTTCCCCTGCACCTTCAGCTGGCAGCAAGCACCATGTGCAGCAATCCTGAGCCAGCCTGGTACAATGCAGGGGTGGTGGGAGAAGGAGGGATCCTGGACCCTTTGCAGGCAGGGGGACCCTGCTGCCCCTCCCTGAGACGAGGTGAGCACTGCCTGCTCTGCCCAGGCCCACCCAGGAGAGATCTTTCCCCACATCCCAGCACTCAGCAGGTCTGGCCTTCACAGCTTGGTGAGACTCAGATTCCCAGATCCAGCCCAAACTGCAGCCCTGAGTGCCTGCATGTTTCCCTCTGCTTTGATGCTCTTCTTGTGAAAGATGAGACTTTATATTTTCAGCTTCATCTACTTTGCTTTTTCCCGGCACACGCTGGACCTGAGACTGTGCAAGCTGCTCACACTGCTGTCCACAGATAAGCCTTTGATTACAGAATTGAAAATAAAGTCAAAAACATGGGAAAATACAAATCCAAGGATACAAGGCAGGTGTAGAGCCAAGATCATTCCTGGTTATTGCCCAGACTGCTTTTTGGGGGGATATCCCGGCCACAGTTCCAGCTGCCACACACCTGGAGACTGTCTGCAGGAGCAGGATCCTTGAACATCACCCTGCTTTTGCCATCACATCTCTTTTATTCATTTCCTTTCTCTGTTTGGCTCATGTTGGCATTTCATGCAAGTGGGCAAGGGACTTCTCCGCTCAAGCCTCCCTGCCCTTGCAGACCTCCCAACTCCTCTGCTGAGTTCACTCCCTTGGGCTTCAAACACCTCCTTGTTGCCTGCAGGACGGTCACACTGTTCAGTAACTCTCCAGGAGCCTGCATCGCTCTCAACACACCTCCTGTTTCCTCCAGAGCTCTTATCTGCACCCACACAGCTGCATCAAGGGCAGCAACACCAGACAAGAGTCTTCCTTCAAACAACTTTCCCCTCCTTCTGCCAGTCTGGGGGTTGCACTGTTACCCTGAGTGCTAACACATCACTCCTTAGCAGGTTCAGGATTGAGGAGTTCCTATGGATTTTGAGCAACAAACCCATCCACTGGCTTTGCAGGACTCCTGGGCTCAAGGTGACCCAGCACCAACAGCACAGAGGAGCCAACATGGGACACAGCTCCCACCAGGCAGCCCAACAGCTCAGGCTGGGAAGAGCTGGGGGAAGGAGCTGGGGTTGGACAGGGCTGGGGGGTGTTGCCCATGGATGTCACAGGCACTGGTGGAGTTGTTTGTTGAAAGAATTTGCAAATGACTGTAATTGATTAAGAAATGGAGTAATTATGCAATCTGCTGATTACAGAGAAAGGGGTTATTAATCCTCCAGACAGGCCCAGCACAGGCCCTGTCAAAACATTAGGGAAGATGCTGTGAAGAAGAAAAAAGGCACACCATGCTAGTCACATCACACCTAATTGCCAGTTCTGCTGCACCAAGGATTAAACTGATTTGTCATCTGATTTGATCCAGACATCCCCTGGAGACCACTGGTTTGGGATTCATCTCACTGTGGGAGGACCATGTCACCTGTGTGTCCTGTTGCAAACCATAATAGAGTCCAACTCTTCTGTTGAGCCTGGGTTCAGTTTGACATTAAGACACTGAGGTGTTTTTATCAGTCAGTGGAGCTTAGGGGAAGCTGGAGGTGCCAACTTCAGGGTAAACTGACTTTCCCTCGTGTCTCTGCTGGCTCTGAATTAACCAACCCTCCCACAGGAACCTCCAAAGCCTGGACACTGGCTGATGGGAGACCCCCACCTCGACCCCTGGATTCAGGGGTGTTGATCACAGCCTGAATCTGACCCCAGATGTCAGGCACTGCCCCTCTCCCCAGCCTGTGCCTCCGCTGCCCTTTTGACTTACACAGACCCTAAGATATGTTGTTGTCAGCAAAGCTCCTGTTCACACTGGAGGGCATAAACCCAGAGTAGAGGTACAGGCTGACTGCTGCCTTCCCTTGGGCCATCTGACACCCTTCCTATGGCCAGCCTCCCCAGGTAGGAGCAGGGATGCTCAGCTAGAGCCCCACATGCCCCAGGCTATGGGGGTGCAGACAGGGCATCCCCCATCACCCCCTCTACCAGAAGGACTTTGTACCCAGGGCTCACACAGCACTGGCTGCTCACAAAATGGCACCTGAAGATAAAAGGAGAACACACCTAGACTCACCCTGGGGACATACTGAGTAGCCAAGGCATAATCAAAGAATCACAGAATCAACCAGGTTGGAAAAGACCTCTGAGATCATCAAGTCCGACCCCTGATCCAACCCTGCCGTGCTTCCCAGACCATGGCACTGAGTGCAACATCCAGTCTGTCCTTAAACACCTCCAGGGACAGTGACTCCATCCCCTCCCTGGGCAGCCCATTCCAATGACTGATCACTCTCTCTGTAAAAAATTTCTTCCTAATATCCAACCTAAACCTCCCCTGGCAGAGCTTAAGACCAAGCCCTCTTGTCCTGCTGCTGGTTCCTGGGAGAAGAGACTGTTGTCCACCTGGCTACACCCTCCTGTCAGGCATCTCCAAGTCTTGGCATATCTTGGCTCTAATAAGCACTGAAGTATTATCCTCCACTGACCAGAGCTGTGCAAGTGGCAGAGCAGGGGCAGAGAGACTGGCCTCAGCCTGTCCAGTTAATCTGTGCTCAGTCCCTTTATCCTGCCTGGCTATATATAACCTCCCTCCTGGCCACCTACAACCACCAGCGGGGGGGAGCACACCCAGGGGTGGGGGAGGGCAGGGGCAATGTGCAGGGAGCACCTCAATGGCAGCTCAGCTGCTGCTCCAAGCCTGGCACTGCTGGGGTGTGAGCAGCCCCACGTGCCCCATCACACAGGGAGGGACCATGGTCTCCTCTACACCCCTGGCACCTCCCTGGCACCAGGTTGTTTGGAGGGGGGTTGGTGCTCTGCTATGCAACCATTCTGGACCTGGCTCCTGGGACAGTCTCAGACCAGGCTGGAGGTGGAAGGAGAGATGCAGAGCACAGGCCAATGGGGACACCCGTAGGGGTAAAAATTCCATATAAACACGGGATTTTGTCTTTCTGTGAAGAAGCTGGGCGTGACAGCTCAGCCAGAAATAGAGGAGGGGAAGCCACAGCAGGGAGAAATGATAGAACCTGTCCCTTCATGGGACTGCTGGCAGGATGGAGGGACATGGGCCAGGCTGGGCAGAGGGCATGGCTGAGGTGGGATGGAGGAGGCAGAGATGTGAATCCAGGCTGGGGCAGAGGAGGAAATGGGGTTCTGCAGCTGAGTCTTCCTCACCTTTGGAGGCACAGTGTCCAATGCAGACCAATTTGCATCCCTCCCACCTACCCAAAGCTTTATATGACACCACCCACCAGAGACTCCACTGCACATGCTGCCACTGTGGACCTGGCACTGGGGGGTTGCTGAGTCTACTCAGAAACAGCTGGAGGAAAGTCCCTGCTCACAGGGTGCTTCCTGTCAGAGGGAAAACAGGAGAAATCCCAGTTCACCATGCTGTCAGAATGGAATTTTAGGAAATTCCCTTTCACCCTTACAGACATGTTTTCAATTTAAATATTGATCCTTCTGCTTTGAATGTGCTCTGTACCCACCTGGCCTTGGCATGTCTCAGCCTGTTCCTCACATGGGGCTGAGACAGAACACTCAAGGCTCATATCTTAATATGCTTAAAATAAAACCCCCATGGTGTCCCTTTCCCTGGGTTTGTCAGGGGGAGGAACACGGGGCAGCTGCCCTGGAGAGGTGCACCCCAGCCCGTTCTGCAGCCCCATGGGAAAGGCACTTACTGGGATCCAAGAGCTCTTGTTACAGCCCTGCAACAGCCCATGGTGGCAGCAGGGTCAGCCCCACCAAATCCTCTCTTCTCGCACCAGAATTCATGCAGGGTTTGTGCTGCTGGTTTAAATGAATTTCCAAAATCCAGGGAGACTGGCTGTGACGTTTTTGACAGTCCCATATAAAGTAAAGAAAGTGTGAACTACCCTTACAACATCTGTAATTGCTCAAAACACAGAAATCCCACCAAAATTAAAAAAAAAACCAAACCAACACAAAAAACTAAAACAAAACACACAACAACAAAACACAAACCAAAAAATAAGAGGCATTAAGATTCTTTGAAAATCAAAATGCTGAAGCTTTCTCTATAATAATTACTTCCTTGATTACCTTCTGTTCTGAACAGGCATCTCCCCTCGAACAACAATAAATTCATGGGTATCCTATTTAAAAGAAATAATCCATTAAATTAAGCAAAATAAATCAAATTGCTCTAACCAAACATCTTGCAGCATCTCCAAAACATTTTCATCATTCATTGCTTTTTCTACTTGCTACAGAATTGAGATTCTTGCAAAAAATTCCTGTCCACTCAAATCTACATTTTTGTCTTTGCTTAAACCAAATATTTGACAAGAGGAAACATCACAGGTTTACAACTGTTTAGTGAAGACTGTGGTTGTTGCAGTGATTTAATTTAAAGCCATTTCACATCCATTCCACGTCCTCTCCACCCTTGGGTATATTTTGCTTTCGTCCTTCTTCAGTCTTTTCTCCTCTGCTTGCAAAGCCAAGACCCTCCAGCCTGACTGGATGCGGTTGGTCTTTGTATTAAGGTAAACTGGAACTAAATCCTGTTTAGCTCGTGCTCAGGGACACACAGAGCTGCTAGTGGCAAGGGCGTATTCCAGGGGGATTCGTGGAATTAGACACACATAGGAGTTCAACTGGAGACAGCAGAACTCTGTCAATAGGGCCAGGCAAAAAGGGAAGCAGCTGGGTGTCCTGACTCCTACCCCTGTGCATGGGCTGAGACACAAATCAGTGTGTGCATGGGACACACCCTGCTCCTGGGGGAGCCCATGAGTCCCAAACTCCCTCCTCCGGGGAGAAGGAGGCCCAAGGAACAAAAAGAGCTCCGGCAGGAGGGCTCAGGACAGCTGAGTCTACTCCACAGAGAAACTAGTACAGGGGATGGGGGAAAACCAGAAGGACAAGAATATCCAGGGCTTCTGCCCCAGCAGCTGAGCCTTGCGAGTGCACAGCGAGCACTGAGCCCAGAATATGGGGAGTGACAGGGAAAGCAGTGGCAGTGCTGGCTGCTCCCTGCCCCAGCGCTGCTGGGGGTGCTTTGCTGCTGGCTCTGCTCTTGGGAAGGCGTGACAGAGGAGCCTGTCCCTGCAAAGCCATGGGTACAGGCTCTGCCCCGAGTCTGAGGGCTCCCAGACCTGCTTGGCAGGGCTGGGCCTCTCCGAATCCTACCAGTGTCACAGCCTGGTCAAAGAGGACTGGACCATCACCTAGTCCAAGACATGAAGGCCTGTCAGGGCCATTCCATCCCAAGGTGGAATGCTTGACCTGGTAATTCCTGGTCATGACAGTAGATTTTTAATGAACTACTGATGATCTTTTAGAGAGATGCCTCTAATCACCATTATGACGGAGTAGAGATCAATATGGGTCAGTGGTGGCTCACCACAACTCAGATACCTTATAGAAACCATAAGGGTCTCCTCTCCAGCAACGAGCACTCTGCTCCCCAGGCTAGTGCTGCAAGAGATCCCTGTGCTGGAAGCTCAACCAGGGTGCCCTGGTCCAGACATGGAGGATGAAGTGCACCCATGGGCTCAAAACACACTCCTGGCCTCTGGCTGAGCCAGGTCTGCTTTCATGGGAAGCCAAGTGTATGTGCACAGCATTCCCTTCTGCCCCCAGGCAGGATGTGATGGTCCAGCTCTGCATCCCTGCCCATGGGGTGAGGCCCTGCACAGCAGGGTGTGCAGGATGGATTGGGGGTTACATTTCCCCAGGGGATGGACAGTGGGGCTTTTTCACAGCCACATCCCAGGGGGGAATCCCAGGACCAGGTGGTGCTGGCAGTGCAAGGACAAAGTAGAACAGCAGTCTCCTGTGAATGCACCACACCACACCACATGGGCAGGGCAGGAGGGAGGCAAATCCTTTCATGTAAGTGCTCTGAAAGTGGCTCTGCCCCATCTGGGCAAGGGACAGGACAGCTCCAACTGCTGCAAACCCCCCCCTGCCCAACATGCTGCACCAGGCCATGTCCCCGTGGCATCCACACAATTATCCCCTCCCCTCTTAAGAATGCCTGAGGAAAGGGAAGGGTTGGTGATTTCCAAGAGTCCAGCCCTTTTTCCTTACCTTTCAAGTCCCCCCACACCAACTGCCTCCACAGATGCAACCAGGCAGAGCTGCACATGGGTCTCTGCACTTGTGCCATGTGGCACAAATGGCTTTGCAGACCCTAATGCTTTGGAGTTACAGCTCCTGACCCAGGTAGTCCCAGGACAGCTGTTCTGCTTGGCTCACTGAGGGCAAAATTGTTAAACATACACCTTGGGAACAAGAGACAGAATGACTCTGTGGTCCTGTCCTCCCTCCATGACCAGGGGAGGCTGGGGCGAGCGCGTGTCCCGACCCTCTGGTGGAAGCACAGGCTCTGCTTTCTCCCTTGGTTCTTGGGAAGCAGAAAAGTCACACGTTGACCCACGAGTGAGTGCTATGTGAGGGTTGAGCAAGAGGTGCTGATGGCATCTGTCTGAGAGCCAGCAGGTAAGTCAAGAATTTTCCCAGTACATGCCTCAGCCTTGGAGTGGAGTGAGCCAAAGTGTTGTAACACTCCTACAAGCTCAGAAGACACATTAAAGAAGTTCACAGGATGGAAGCACTTTTAGGCCTGTTGCATAATCCAGGTAAGTAGATAAGCCTGTAATATTTGCACAACATTATGTCCCTTCCTTGGCCTTGTTACTGGTCTCCTTTTGCAGGACTTAATTCGGGGGATCCGATGGATTGAGGACAGCTTTCAGGTCATCTATTCCTTGGGAGGTGGCCGTGGCCCAGCTCTGGCACTGTGACACTGGGAGCATTAAAAGGACAGGGACACCTCATTCAGAGATCTACTTTATGCTTTGCAAATGTGCCCCAAAGACATTTTGGAAATGGCACTATGACACCTCTCGGGAAGCTTCTCATGGAAAAACACTGGTAGTGCAAAAACACTGCGGGGAGAGAAAGGTGTCCTGCCAGAGATGAAATAGCCTTTGCATAAACACACAGATCCACACAGCCTGGGCACGTTCCCAGCCTTTGTACTTGACGTGGGGATTGAGCAGTGTCAGGACTCAGGTGCCAGAGGAAGAGGTGGAACACTGTTGAATGCACTGACTGAGCACAGACATGGTCCAGAGCCTGCTAGGATCTGTCTTGCTTCATGACCTCCCCTCTGGGATTTACCAGGCAGCCCAAGGGGACAGCACGGTAGCATCTACCCAGCAAATGGGTGGCATCACCTTGTACTTCTCTTTGGACTGTGGGTGCAGGGAGGGTGCAGCCAGCAGGCTCCAGGGACGTGCCCCAAGCACAGAACAGAGCAATCAGCACTGCACTCTGGGCATTGGCACAGTGCCACATTGAGACAACAAGCAAGGGACAATGTTGTGCCAAATGCCAGTGCCAGCCTTCCCTCCAGGAGCTTTCTGCAGGGAAGTCCCACAGCTCCCAGTGGAAGGGAATTGGGTGGTCAGAGCAGGAGGCTGGGACTTGGTGGCACCCTGCTCGTGGCTGCCCCAACCCCACATATTGTGCACGAGCCTGAACTAACAGGTTGAGAGGCAGAGGGGGTTGGATATGCAAACTTTCTGCCCCAAGGACCCCAGCCTGGTTCCAGGTCACACCTGATGAGGGAATGCAAACCTCTTCCCCACTTCTCTGTTCAGAGCCTAGGATGCCTTGTCCTTGGGTGCAGATGATCTTCTTCAGGGATCTGCAGCATTTCTAAACTGCTGCAGAGCCCCAGGAGGGACCACATTGCTCCTCACACTCTTTAAAGAAAAACAAATTCCCTGTGCTCTCCAAAGGCCACCAGTCCCAGCACACTCTCACACCACGGGGAAGTTCCCAGGCCTTGCTGTGCACCTCAGTCCTCTGGTCAGCCCACAGTGTTTTAGCAGTGGAGTTTTCCTCTTCCTCGTGGCTTTCTTTGACTTGCTCCCAGGCCATAACCCTTTGGCAAAGTCCATTCAGAATTTCTCCCTGGAATGCTCATGGCCACAGTGTGGGACTTGCAGGGAGAACAGGCCCCAGGGTGGGATCACAGGGTCAGGAGAGGCAGGACAGGATGGGGCAAGTGGAGCTGGAGCCTCTGCAGGTCCCAGCCCTGCTCTGCTGAGTCACCCCCGTGCTGTTTGACCCAGGACAGGGCAGGGACTCCTGGCCCAGGGGAAGGGTTTTCTGTGCTGTGCTCTCTGACCACCTCTCCTGCCCTTTCTTCTACATCTTAACCATGAAACATCTCTTCTACTTGCCCTGTCCCCCACTCGGCCCCATCCACCTGCCATGGGCACAATCTGATCCTGGAGAGAAGTTTTGTCCTCTTCAGCTGCAGGAGCACGCAAAGATGGAGAAAGGAAGCAGAACAGAGCTGCCTCGTGGTGTGGGTACAGATAGCTCCCCATCTCTTCCAAAATCTCTTCCAGGGGAGTGCCAAATAGCCAAGCAAAGACTAGTCAGGGAAGAAGGGAAGGAATTGGCATAAGTGATGGTAAAAGACTTTACACTCATTGCTTTTCCTTCTTGGTGGGGATTGTAGTGCATTTACAAGATTGCAAAATCCATGATTGGGATTTTTTTTAAATGCTAACTCTGGATTTCCAATCTTGAGCTGGCCAGAGTGCCATACTGAAATAACAAAAGACCATTTGTTTTCCTGAGGGGGAAACTAGAGGCTTGTTTGTTTTCCTTTCACATCAGAAAGCCAAAGCTTGTACATTTAACTTGCTGAATTCTTGGATGAGAAAGAGCAGGTGGTTTTGTAGCATCAGATGCACCAAGAAAACATAGTTCCATTGCTTGAGTTGTGACAAAATGGTTAAACATGTCAGTCATTGTTGTTTGATTCACTCAGTGACTAAATAACCAGCTGGGAGAAAGGGTTAATCCTCTGAGTTTCAATGCCCATCAGATGAAGCTCATTTTCTGCATGTGGGACTTCTAACAAGTCCTACAGGAAAACCAAGAAATGTCAGACATGACCTTCCTGGCAAATCAAATGTGAAAAACAAGGAAGCCACACTACCCAGGCTTTTTAAGGAAGCAGAAAATGGGCACAACCCATTTACCTTTCCTCAGCAGATCTCTGTGAGGTCATTGTACTGCTGTAAACTCCATCTCAGTTTGGCTGATAAAAGAAGTGAGTCCTGGTGCTCTGCAGCATTGGTCATGTGTGGGTCTGAATCCATCCAGGGCAGGAACAGAGCCTTGGAGCAAGAGCCATGAACCCGTGGTTGGCTGTGGCCAGCTATGGTGGGGAGCTGAGCATTCAGTCACAACCTGCTGGTCCCATCCTCATCCAAAGCCAAAAGACTCTGTTCTCTGGTGAACACTGGGGACTGGACCCAGTAAAAAAACCAAAGGAGCCAGATGTCTTAAAGGAGCCAGATGTTTTTTATGGCTCCCCATTGTGAGGATCCAGGTTCCAACCAGCATGGAAGAGGGGTGAGAACTGCATGTCCGGGTTGACTGTCCACATTGTCTTCCTTTTGGGATATATTCCCTTTCACAGCCCCTCCAATGTGTCAAGATGTTTTATGCTACTTAAAGTTGTGTCAGTCCCATCCCAGATGAAAAAAAGCCCAGAGGGTCTGTCTGAGTCATCCCTGAACCACAAACTAACCAAGGCAGGATGGGCACAGAGGTCATCAGATAAGTGCAGGAATCTCCAAGGCTCAGGCAGCATCTCAGGGGATTCCTGAACTCCCGTGGTCACAAGAGAGTATGGGGCATATGCATTGTTGGCCAGACCAAACAGAGGTACCTGGTGAGGGAGACATGGACTGTATCCTGCACTGCCTGTGTGGGGAGGCTCCCAGAAACTCAAGGAGAGACACACTTTGCTAAATGAACGTCCCATCCTGTGTGACCTGCACCCAGGTTTCACTGCCAGGACACGAGGTGGCCATGCCCTGCCTTTGCCTCCATTGCCACAGTGGCCTTCATCTGCCCTTCTGGTTCCTACAACTGTTGGTCTCATTTTCTCCTGTTGTTGGTATTTAGCAAGAAACAATAGTTGTGAGGACCAAATGCAGGACTCCTCCAGCTGGAGAAGCTGTTGTGATGAACAAGCAGTGGCAAAACTCACTCGCCATGGTGAGCTCAGCCCAAGGGCAACAGAAAGCTGCAACAGGGACACCAAGGGCATTACCTTTCTCAATGGAAAGGTTTGGATCCCCACTGGGAAACAATGTCCTGCTTGCTGCCAAGGATGATCAGATACCACCAACAAATGACCAAAGAGAAGGAAAAGCTGCAATACACAAGATAAGGCAGGAAGGACAGGGCTCTGACCTCCAGGAGCCAACAGCAAGGCCTGTTCTCAGACCCAAGGGGCAAACTGCATCTCCTCCTTCTGGAACCGTGGCCATATAAGCAGGACAAGACTGGAGGCTGGTACAGACATAGGTCCCACATGGCTGCAGGAGATATTGGGAGCTCCCTGTAGAAGCTCAGCAACATTCTTACTCCAACAATGCTGCAGAGAGAAGAGTTAAACTCTCCCCCTCAACAACAGCACAGTCACCCCATCTGCTGTCACTCACATGTGCACGGGCACCCTTCAGTTCTCCATTTATTCTCTTTGGCAAAACTAGAGCTGCTGAGATGGTACCATGAGAAGAGGTTGAGCTGTTCCCAGTGTGCCAGGGAAGCTGGGCTGGCTGAGAGCTCACAGGGAAGTAAAACACTCATCACAGGAGGGTCCTTCCCTCTGCAGCCAGGATGGTACTGTCTCCTGGGAAATGTCTCACTCCACTACAAGTGGCTGCTGACATCCCCCAGCCAGGCCTGGATGTGTTGGATGTGCTGGAAGTGCTGGATGTGCACAGAGATGTCCCACACGTGTCACTGGGTTCTGGGACAAAGAGGAATGTTTATACACCACGAGCATCCTCTGTTTGCAAGGCACCAGCCTCTCACAGCAAAGCTTCCCTCTCCTCCAGGCCAGCAGGGACACTGTAGTTTAACAATCAGTCTCATCATAAACAAAAATAATCCAGGAGCCATCCCAAGACACCTCTAGAGTCTGCACTGAACCTGGCCAGAAGCTGCCCAGCTGAAATGTGTTGTTGCAAATGGGCATGAACAGAAATTGCAATTGCTGGAGGGCAAGAACCCAAGCCTCATTCAAAACAGAAGGTGGGCTGTTTTTCAAAAAAACCATTGTCCTAAAAAACTAAACCATTCCATAGTCAAAAAATCACTTTTCATTTAGGCCTTTCTGGCAATTAATACTTATAAGGTTTCTTTAAAAGACTGGAAGAGGATAAAATATTTATAAATTATTCAAGTGAAATATTTATATTCATTCAAATGAAACCAAATATTTTTTAATGGTCTCTCCCATTAAATTTTCAACAATTTGCCCTAATTCAAGCAGAAAATGGTTTCAGATACTCATGAACCGTGGGGTTCATATGATACCTAGTGAAAATCAGCTGATAATTGCTCATCTAGATCACTTGGCAAGGTCTTTTGAAAAAACAAGTCACCAATGGGAATGAAGATGGGCAAGGTAAGTGAAAGGCACAGGGATGGATTGGAAAGGCACACAGATGGATTCCAGAGGCACACCGATGGATTTGGTAACTCTGGTCTGCAGAGGCCAGAGGCTTTGGTGACTCATGAGATTGCCTTTTCCTCTCTTTTTGGCTCATGCAAATACAGTTTCTGGGTCTTTCCCCTGCCCAGGGTTTGTTCCCTGGAAGTCTCGGCTCTGCAAACAGCGGGGCCGGTTCCTGCTCTCGTCCCCAGTCATCGAGGGCTCTGCAGACCAGAAGAGCTCTTAGATGAGGGGGTGGCGAATGGGGACAGGCAAAGTCTAGAAAGCTGAAGCACCAAGAGGAAGCACTGGGGACAGGGAACATTCACACTCCTGTTTTCCTCCCATGTCTCACTGCACAGGGCACGGGGACAGACGGAGCCAGGAGACCCCTTGTTGAAGGGCCGTGTTTCTGGCATCCCCCACTGCCCCCATCTCCTGCTCCTCCAGCTGACTCCACAGCATTCTCCTTGGATCCCCCTTGCTGACCCCTTCCTATTGCATTTTCCATTTGCAGCCTACAATTGTTTCCACACTCATTTCACAGCTCAGGGGTGAATTGCTTCTCAGGGAAAACAGGCCAATGCAACACATTTAGAGCAACATTTCCAGGCTATCCCAGAAACCCAGTTAACTCCCCTGCAGCCGCTGCAGGCGTGCTTCAGAAATTCCCCTGGCAAGGTTACCTGGTATCTGAGGCACTGTGACTGTTGCCCTGTTTTTGATATCCTTTGCAGGATAACTTTCCATCCTGACTGCTGAGACCCCTCCAAGTCTGCACAGACCGTGTTTTGCAACCCAGATATCCCAGCAGGAGAGCTGTCCCCGGGGGCAGTGTCTGTGCCAGGCAGTGCACTGGTGCCCTTGTCTGACTTAATTCAAAGCAAAGCAGAGAGGGAGCTGCAGTGGGTGTCCAGGTCTTCAACTACAGCCTGCCAGCTCCTGCAGAGAAGGTTTCATTCCCCATCTCTTTGCTGGAGTTCCACAGGGAGATTTTTAAACACTCCCAGGTGTTGACCCAGGGGAAAGGAGACATTGGTCAGCTGGAGCTGCACAGACAAGTTTTGTGCCATGATGCTGAGCAGTCACAGCTCTGGCACTGACCGAGACCCACATCCCTCAAATCCTTGCCTCCTGCTTAAAATAAACCACAGTAAGAGCTTAAAAGGCACCCGACGGCATCTCCAGGTAAGGAAGCCAGACAGACTGCTGGGATAGTGGCTGAGAGCAATAGGCTAATGGTTAGTGATGTTAAAGTCTTTCCCAACCCAAGTGATTCTGTGATCCTGTGATTCTGAGAGCTGCAGAGCCCGGAGGAGTTTGTTCTGTCACCTCCTGTTCCAGGGTGTTTCAGTTGGCTCTGTCTACAGAGGGTTTGAAACTGTAGAGACATCTGAGCCCTGCATTCCACGTAAAAATGAAACTAATAAACCACGTTTTTAATCAGAGGGTAATAACAGCGGGTGAAAACAAACAGCTTGCATGTCCTTTGAGAACTAAGGAGCTGACCTTGCAACACTGACACCCAAGAAGCCCAGAAATGGTGACTGGCACCCAGTGATCTCCAGACTGGGAGATGCAGACCTGGACAACAAGCTCTTCAGGCCCCAACACAGTGTCCAGCACCAAGTGACCCCAGATCATTCCCAGCTGGTTGGTGCTCACAAAGTCCTCAGCCTCACAAGGAGAGGCAGGTGGCTGTGCCTGACCCACCACCATCACCTCACATTGCCTGCTCTGCTGGCTGGGGGCACCAGTGATCCTCTGGACCATTTCTGGGTGCAGATGTAGAACTTCTATCACTGAGACTCCAAGGCTATAAATGCAAAATAACTGCATTTTTCATCATCCTCCCTGGAATAAACTATCCCTGCTGATCACAGTGCCCCTCACTGCACTGGCTGATGGGGTGGGTTTGACATGTCCCTTCCTTTCTCTCACTGGGTAGGGAACATTTGCCTTGCTCAGCAAAGGCAGTGATCAGCTCTCCCAGGCAGTTAAGTCTCAGGACTGCACAGTGAAAAGGAAAGGGGAAGACCAAGCCAGGAAGTAGCACATTATTTTCCTGTCTCTGCAAGTCATCAATAGACAGAGGGGAACTTCACCAGCCGGTGGCCAGCACGGGTGGAACTGCTCAGCCCATCAGCTGCAGGGCAGCCCCCACATTCCAGGGAGGCAGGAGGCAGATCAGGCAGCTCTGAGCAGAGCCCCAGGGGTTGCACAGCATCAGACAGGGCAGAGGAGATCAAGCCCTGCACTTGGACACAGCTGCAGGAACCCAAGCAGGCAGTTTGTGACTGTCAGTGGAGCACCCACAGCACAAAGGAAACACCAGCAGCACCCTCGGGGCACAGACACCCCTGGGAGCAGCTGGCCAGGGGTGAATGCACACTGGGTGGGAGGCAGAGACCCCTCGTTCTGAGGGGATCTGGACACAGTGACAGTGGCTCTGGAGGAGCATCTGGATCAGTAGAAGGTCGTGAGGTCAGACTGCGGTAAGAGGCTGAGCTGAACTAAGCTGCTGGCTGCGTGACCCAGCAGATTAGAAAAGATACAGCCTGTATTGTACCAAGAAAACCCATGGCAAGGAACCCCTCAGTGAGAAGCCAAGGATCAGCACTTGGGGATGTTGTCCATGGGATGGAGAAGATTCCAGCAGTTACAGAAGGACATTGATGCCATTGTCCATACCACACTTCACAAAAAAAATGGATTTGGATTTGGATTTGGATTTCAAACAGCTCCAAGCACTCATCAAGATTCATCTCCCCTCCACTGCAGAGAGGGACTGTCTGGCTCAGTGCAACAGCACTGCTGTTGCTGCTACAACTCTTGCTGGTCTTGCCCTTTCCCCTACTTCAAGATTGCATAGAACACTAAATGTTAAATAAATGTATAATAAAGGGAAGATTTTGGTCACAGAAAGAGGACAGCAGGGGCACAGCTGTACTAAATATTTTTTTGTGCCTGGTGTGTCGCTACAAGCTGGGGCAGGTGCATTTAGAAAAACAGCCTATGTTTGTGCTTTCTTTAAACCGTCATTGAGCTGTGTTTGAGACCCAGCGGGAAACTGAAACTCCTTTTTGTGATGTGGAGACTACTGATGTGTTTGGCTGAAACAACCCAAACAGCAATATCCATATAATTACTCTAACATTTTTTAATGTCAAGGTGGCAAAAGGTGCAGAGAGGTTGCACGTGGACAAGGGCTGTCTCAGAGTAAAGAGGGCACAGAGGTGCCTTGGCCTGCAGGGAGATGCACCAGTCACCCCAGCAGCCTGAGAGCCTCAGGGTGGGCAAGATCAAAGGGGCAAAGAAGGGAAGTTCCCTGCAAACCCCAGCCTGCATGACCCCAGCAATGAGAGCAGAGTGATGCTGCAGGTGGATTGGGTTGCTGAGACACCCCCATAGCACACTCCAGCACTCAGACAAGCACCCAACCCTACCCTGTGCTAGCAGGAGAGTCAGGTGCATAGTTGGATTCTGCCTTGCCTATGCACATCCACAGTTTTATTACAGGAAGCCCTGGCCAGCTGAAACTGGCCACAAACCATTTAATCTCTGTGCCCACAGGGTCTTGGTTACTGACTCTGACCTGAGCACCCATGGGAAAACACCTTCACCGCAGTTCTTGGTAACCTCTCCTGCTCCCGTGCTGGAGGACACGGCTGGGATTTGTGGCTGCCCAGAGCCAGCCCAGCGCTCCAGAACTGACACTGGGAGGCTCAACAAGGCTGGGCTGCCACGTGCACAGGTATAAACAGTTTGCAAAGCCCTTTGGTTTTAGCTGTACCTCCACTAACCCCCAATGCACCCTACCTGCATCTGGGATCGTTATCCAAACCCTGCCTGTCTCCCACAAGTCAGACTCCAGCAGCATCCACAGGACAGGGGCAGTCACCAGGCTCCTCTATAGAAACACAAACAGAAACAACCACAATGAGAAATGGCCATGGAAGTCATTTGGGAATGCAAAAATTCCAATTGCAGGAGAAAACTCAGGATCATCTCAAAAGGGAAAAACTGTTTTTATTTTTTGACAAAGGTAATTCAGCTCACACTCCATTTCTCCCATGTTTCACTCGCTCATGCCTTCATGCTCACAAGATGTGTGTGCCCACACAGCCTGGGTAGGACCATTGTGGTGACATGGGAAATGAGGGACAGCAACTCCCAGCAGCTCCCAGTTCCTCATCACTCTCAGATCCTCCTCAGGTGGGTGACTGTGCCCTGGATCTCAGGCTTGCTTCTTGTACCCTGTGGGAACAGACAATGATTGTGATCTTTTGCCTCTTCACCGTGTCCTGCCAGTGAGTCATGAGGAGCAGCTGATTTACTCAGCTGGTTGGGCTCCTTTGGGGTGTGATCTCTCCTTTGTTTTGGGCCTTCCTTTGTTTTACTGCTCCAGTTGTCCTGAGAAGCTGCATGCCAATTGCTCTGCTCTCATGACCTGCTGATCAGGCAGATGAGCACATGCCATTCCTTTAACCCTTCCTCTCTTGCTGTTTATCCTGCTGCTTTCCAGCGCAGACATCTCCAGTCAGGGCAATTTTAAGTTTTTGTTACGAATCTCCACAGCCTGAGCTGAATTTCAAATCGCTGACACAACGTTACAGAATCCCCTAAAAGCACAGCAGGTTTGGGTTTTTCATTGCATTGTTTCACATACAACTACAACATGCTCCCCTCTTGCCAGCTCCTTGGAAAGCTTCAGCATCAGCACTAAAAGCTGAATTTAGCCATTCATTCTCTCTGCAGAAGGATGGGGGGCATCAAGTGATCACACAATCATCTTGTTTGCCAGGGCATTCCCTTTGAAATCACTCTTCACATCACTTTGGGAGATTCCTGAAATAATCCCACATTCTCTTTGTTATATTTTGTTGGGGCTCTGAAGCTTTAAAGCTGAATCTCCTTCATGTTCAGTTGGATACATGCATGGACAGAAGATAGTTTGTCTAAAAAAGGATGAAATCTGACACAAAACCTGCATCCAGGAAAGGCTCCTGTATAGCCTGTTGATTAGATGGGGGCTCCTTCTGTGTGACATCTCCTCTCCCAACTGATATCACAGAACCATAGAAAACCGGATTAGAAGGACCTCAAGGATCATCTGGTCCAAGCTTTCTTGGCAAAGTCAAGGTCTAGACAAGATGACTCAGCACCCAGTTGAATCCACTGGGGAATCCACCACTTTCCTGCAGAGATTATTGTTATTGTCAAAAATTTTCCTTGTGTGTCCAGTCAGAACTTCCCCAAGAGTAACTTGTACCTGTTGGCCTTTATCTTTTCCATGTGACTCCTTGTAAGAAGGGAATGTCCATCTTCTTTGTAGCCACCCTTTAAATAATGGAAGATGGTGAAAATGTCTCTCCTAAGCCTTCTTTTCTCAAGACTGAACAAACCCAGGTGTAGCAGCCTTTCCTCATACAGCAGCTTCCCAGCCCTTGGATCCTCTTTGTGGCACTTCCCTGGACCCCCTCCAGCCTGTCCGGTTCCCTTTTGGGTAGTAGGGATCAAAACTGTGCAGAGTATTCCAGGTGTGGCCTGACAAGCGCTGAATAGAGTGGGACAATGACTTCTCTCTCTGTTGGTGATGCCCTTGTTGATGCAGCCCAGCATCCTGCTGGCTTCTCAGCTGTGGCAGCACACTGGTCACTCACATTGAGCTTAGTGTCCACCCCCAGGCACCCCCAGGGCCCCTTCCACAGAGCTGCTCCCCAGCCTGTGCTACACTCCTGGATTATGTTTGCTCAGGTGCAAGACTTCCCATTTGTCTTTGCTGAACTTCATAAGGTTCCTGTGAGCCCACTCTTCCAGCTCACCCAGGTCTTCCCTCGGGGTGTATAACATATCCATGTTTAGAATTATTCCAGCCTCTCCCAGCCAAGCTCCTAAGGGTTTTTACACACAAGACCAAAAGCAGAAGACCCAGGTGGATCAAGGAGCATCAAGCTCCAGGTAACGACCCAGCCACATGGGGAAGCACTTCCAAAAATAACAACGAAAGGTGAAAGCTGCAAAGAAAGGAGAGACCAGAACAGGCTGGGGGAGACCACAAAGATTTCCAGTGCACCATGGAAGAGTCTGAAGAAAGTACCATGCTGGAGCCCCTTTCCCAAGTTTCCCTGCTGGAAAGGGGCTCCAGCAGCACAAAACCACATCCCTCATATCTCATCCCTCAGCAGCACCCAGACACTGCTCGGACACAGCAGCCCCTGTGCACTTCAGTCCTCCCTCGTGGGGCCTGAACCCCACAAGGTGCCCACAGGAAGCCAAGGCTGTTCTGGGCTAGGAGGCAAAAGGAGGATGCCCTGGGAACTGCATACACAAGAGCCCATAGCATGTCCCAAATCCCCGAGACCAGCACGAGAAGGAATGTGGTGCCCCATCAAGTGGGAAAGTTGTAGCAGCTCTCCTGTGACAGGGAGAGGATAAGAGGGATAGAACAAGGGGGAATGGCCTTAGGCTGAAGTAGGGTAGATTTAGATTAGATATTAGGAAGAAATTGTTCCCTGTGAGGGTGGGGAGGCCCTGGCACAGGTTGCTCAGAGAAGCTGTGGCTGGCCCATCCCTGGAAGTGTCCAAGGCCAGTTTGGACGGGGCTTGGAGCAACCTGGGCCAGTGGGAGGTGGCCCATGGCAGGGAGTGGAACGAGATGGTCTTTAATGTACCTTCCAAGCCAAATTATTCTGTGATTCTCTGATTCTAACGTGCTGGAAGAGGATGGGCGAGAACATCAGAGAGGAAGGGTATTCAGTGGAGGAAAGACAGGAAGAGGCTGTGAGGAAGAAGCTGTCTCACAGGATGCACCAGGAGATTGAGGCTCATGGAATGACACCATGGTCCTCCCCCTCCGCTTTTTAAGGGCAGAAGAGCAACAATCATCAGTGGCCCAACTCAGGTTGCCCCATGAGAAGAGCAGAGAGCAGCTGAGAGCTGCAGATAAGGTATGCTCCATCCCCTGTGCCCTCAGGGCTGGCACACAGGTTAGGGGGTCTTTGATCTTCCCTTCTGCTTGTGAGTGGAGACACAGGATTCTCAAGCGGGTGGGTGGCCAGGGCTGGTGTCTCCAAGCTAGCAAAGGGGATATTTAAGCCAAGTGCTCCTTTGAACCTGACCTGGCACAGTGCTCTTGTAGCACAGCCAAGGCATCTCTGCCAGCCTGACCAGCATTGTCCCTGTCTGGCCCACCACAGGGACCATGCCTGTGGCCTCAGGACCTCCCTGCCATCAGAAGCTGCTGCTCATGGAGCCACTGAGGGCCTGAGCAGCTCCCACACCTCCAGACTGAACCCAGGCTGCCAGAGCTGGCCCAGCAAGCCAGCCCAGGTTGCAAATCCACAGGTGACAGGACAAGCCCAGAGCAGACGGGACAGCATTCCTGGGCTGCAAGCAGAGCTGCTGGCACCCTCCAAGAGCTGTTCTCAGAAGGATTATGCTTGCAAATGAACTCAGCCAGCTGGGACTTCCAAAACAGCCCCTATGCAGCCAAAGGACCACTCCCTGCTCCACTCCCATCACTCGCAGTGTCCGAAGGGGACTGTCACAGTCAGGAAGATCCCACCCTGGCCTCTGCTACAGCCATGTGAGGGGTCTCACCAGGACCCTTCCCTACCAAAGAGCTTTGCTCTTGCCTCATGTCAGGTGCTCACACAGCCCTTTGCAAGGGCAATCATCTTGATCTTTCTTTCTTTTTTTTTCATTGAAGATTTTCCTTTTCCAGTTAGAAGTTCTCCTGCTCCCATAGAGCCTAAAGAAATGGGTCTCATTCTTATCTGCAGCCATGGGCTGGTAGCAGATGAACTCTGGCAGCTCTTTCAGGAGGGTGAATGCAAGGTGATTTCAGCCATAAACCGATCGTGGGTGGGGTGGGATTTTTTTTTACCCTCCTTATTCTCCGCTTAGATAGTTGCACTGGTATAAAGATTCCCTGTGTCCCAATGGGTTTATATCTCCTGAGGGACATCTGAGTATAAAAGCAGCTGCCCAGCCACGTGTGCAAGAAGAGTGTCCTCTGCAGGGTGCATCCTGTGACTTCTCCAACCCCAAACAGGTAGCCCAGGATCACACCGCAATTTTCCTCACAGTGTCCAGGCACTGAGCCTGTGGTGTGACAGGGGGATGAGGGCTGGGAATCCCCCATCCCAAGGATGTGAGATCCATGCTGGAGGTGCAGGGTGAGCTGTGCATCTCCGGGTGCTGTCAGTGAGCAGAGCAGGACAATGCAAGGGGGGGGGGGCAAGAAGCCACCAAACAGGCCTTTACCAAACAGCCTTTTGGGGGGTGAGGGGTTAAGGATGGGCTGTGCTGAGCAGCAGGAGGGGTCAGGGCTCCCAGCAGAGCTGGAGTTGGAGCAGGGCTGTGGCCACCCGGACACCCCCTTTCCATGGCAGGAGGATGCCTTTGTGCACAGTTTATGCATAATAGATCTTCTGAGGAAAGAGATACTGTCTCCTTGCTCCAAATACAATTTCAATTAGATGAATAGCAGCGTAATCCCATAGAGGCGCTCAGCTGGGAACTGCCCATGTGAGAGGCAGCCAGCCCTCCCCCAGCTGAGTGGTGAAAGGGGATCTTCCCCTCAACCTGCAGTCGAGGAGGCCCCAACCCTCCAACAGGGACCATCTGCTCCAGCAGCAGCCCCTCCTCCCACAGCCCCCAAGGAAGAAAGAGCCAGGGCTGCCAGTGCCTTCTGAAACAAAGGCAGCTCGGTGGGGCTGGTGCCTTCAGCCCCCTGGCACAGAGGAAGAGGAGGGCACAGAGCCCCAGTGGCTCCTGGGCAGACCCCCGTGCTGCAACCCTTTGGGCGGGCAGAATTCGCAGGAATGCTCCGGGAGAAGATGGGGCACCAGAGCAGGGAGAAACTATTGTCCCCCTGCATCAGATGATGCCACCACAGGGAAAGAGGAGAAAGGAAGGAGCGCAGAGCACAGGGACATGCTCCAAACTCTCCTTCTCCTCCTGCTCCACCCCTGGCACATCCCAGGGCAGGGACTTGTTTCCACTGCCATCCTGGCCAAAGGGCAGAGATGCTTCACCATCTGCCAGCAAGGAGACAGCAGCAGTGCAAGTCCAGAGCTGAGCACTCTCTTTCCTCTGAACATCTCTGGGCTCTTGGAGGGAATTTCCTCTTGCACTGAAATTCTCAGACATATCCCTTAGTGATAGAGAGGCAATTTGAGGAAAGTCTTGAGAAACCTCCATTGTGCAACTGGGAGTTTAAAGAGCTTTTCAACCCACAAGACTGACAACACTTTCGTCAGCAACTGTTACCAAAACCCTCTGGTTCCACTGCCACAGCAACCCCTTCCCAAGCAGAAATGCACTTCACTCGCTGCTCCACAGCAGATGTGCTTGACTCACAGGCATCAAACCAGATCCTTTGGCTTTATGGTATCCTACTCCATCCCTCCACCCATCCCAACACCCTCGAGAACAAATTCCCCTACAGGAGCACCCTCCATGTCCCTGCCTCAGAACAGATGGGAGAGCAGTTCTGCAGCACATGAAGGAACACCGTCGAGCCCAAGGGGCAGCCTGGCAAGCTCTGCAAGGCAACAGCAAGTCATTTTCTTGCTAAAGTCAACAGCTCAGAGGCTGAATACACACAGCTGGGCACAAAGTGGCTGGAGATCACATCTGCTGAATAAGTGGCCATTGTTATGCTTTGTCACCCGTTTCAGAGCAGATAGCACTTTAAAGCCATTTGGTGTAGCGCTCTGAATAGTTAAAAAGGTCAGGCTCTGAGCATGGGCAGTGGGGTGTTTTCCCAGCGTCGGAGCGTGATGTGAATATTCCCAGGTGCGAATATTTGTCTGAACATCCGCTGCCTTCCCAGTCCCCCCAGCTCGGGAAGGGGGGGCTTTGGTCTCTTTCCCAGCTGAGACCTGGAGCACGCTGTGCTCTCCCTGTCCCCCCTCACCCTCCGGCTCCACGACCTGTTGCCGTGGAGCGGGACCGAAGGCGGTGACGCCGCCGGGCAGAACCGCCGAGCTGCGGGACGAGCCCGGGGGGAGCGGGGGCTGCACAGCCGACCCCGCAACCAGCGCTTTACTGTGCTCTCGGTCTGCAACGCAGCATAACGTGCTAATGAAAGGCTGGTTACTGGTTGCCAGTGAAAGGGGCGCTGCTTTCTCCTGCGTTTTGTGTCCCGGGATGCTGCTGGAAGCGCAGCAGGCGCCCGCAGCCAGCCGGGCGTGCGCCCCACCACGCTGCTCCCACAGCGCAGCACAGACCCAGGACATAAATCGTGGTTAACCTTTGCTCTCTCTTATATGTTTGTCCGGAGGCTACAGAAATATTGCACAAGACACGTGATAGCCAGAGAAACAAAAAAAACCTTTTATTAAACGGTCCAAGAGTGGGAGGGATGGGGGAGTTTTTGGTAAGTCAGTGCTTCTCACAGTAAGGGAATGCGTCTGGAAAATAATGCAGACCAGGTATTCCTTTATCAGCAGGTAAACGTATGTGTCGAGATCTCAAAAAGGACAGACACACCCCGGCATGACTCACCTACAGTAGGGCTTTTCACTCTGACATTGACGTCTTTGCTCTTTTCAAATCCAAAACAACTTCTTTCTCATCAGCTCAACTCCTTCCAGCTACCCTGACTTTAAAACTCCTGCTAATTCCCCTTCTCTCCTCTCCCTCTATCTCTGCTTCAAAACAAAGTTGAGCATGTCCTAATGCCTCGTTATTTCTGAATGACGCGGGATTAACTGGAAGAAGAGAAACCTGATTTCGCAAAATCAATTGAGATTTCAATTACAAGAAAAATAAACACCTTCCTTTGCCCAGTACAGAACTGGTTGCGAGATGTTTGCATCTACCTGCAGAGAGAGATATCACCCAGCTGTGCCTGTATTTGTGATGCTAAACCTGGACTCACAAAGGCTGATAATCAGGGAAAGAACATTCCTGTAGGCCGAAACCCATCAAAGCAGGAGAAAAGGTGGCAGAAAAGCCCAGTGAATATCCAGGCTGAGTTTTTGGAGAGGAATCATCTGTACTAGAGCATGCAAATATAGTCTCATGCAGCTTTTGTATTCACTTGCTACAAACCTGCGACTGAATGAGTTTTACCAGCACAAATGTTGGAGGAAAGTGAAGTTCAAAGCTGCATGCATGAGTAACCATGGAAACGGAATTTTAAATTTGCACATGCGAGTATTTGTATCCAAAGTACTTTGTGCGCTCGGCCAATGCGGGAAGAGGGACACGAGCATGTCACAACCGGCCAATCGCAATTTAGAAACACAGCTTGAATTTCAAATATCACCTACTTACAGCAAACCTCCGTCCCGAGCGGAATAAAAAGAAATGTGAAAAAACCTGCCTGCAATTGCCATCTGCTCGTGAATATTCCACAAATAGCAGGGAGGGATTCGTTGGATACATTATTCATTGTGGATTATTCACCCAGATCTAACAGCGATAGTGAAACGGGTATTTAAATATTGTGATGAGGAGCCATTACAGACATAGAAGGTGTATGTGGCTGTCCCCACGTATGAATATGGATGTGCTCCTATCCTGCAGGAATCTCTGGGAACAATAGCTGTGTGGTAAATACCTTGTCCTCTGCACCAACAGAAAACAGAGAACTCGGTGATAAACAGCATTTTTTTTTAAATCCCTTTTCCTGTCCATTTGTCCTTTGCCTCAACCCCTCCTCCCTCAACTGGGCTACTACTGCCCCCAAATCAGCTGCCATTTCAGCAACAAAGGCACTTGCTGCTTCCCTTGCTGTGGCTCAGGTTATGGAAGAGGTTTGGTGAGACAACGTTTTTCTCATTTCCAGCCCAGCCTTTCATGTAAGGGTGTGAAGATCATAAAAACAAAAGTAAACAAAAACCTCCAAGCTCAACACTGTGTTTGCACTCGAGGCTCTCCCAGGAAATCTCTGTGAGTTGCCTCGCATTTCGCAGTGGCCACAGCACAGGATGGTTTTTGGGCCCCTTTACAGGTTCAGCTTTCACGGCATGGAGACAACCACGGTCATCAGTGGCAGGCTGGCCCTTGCAGGCCTTTGTGCCAAATCATGGCAGAACAGGGTCACCCCAAAAACTCTTCAGCTGGAAGCAATGACCAGCAGGCATGGAAAGAAACTGCCCTGGGAGGGGAGCAGGTTTGGAGGGTGAGGCTGGAGTAGGATGGAGCCAACGCAACCGGGCTGTGCCAGGGTTGCTTAAGTAGAAAAAGAGAAAAGGAAAGAGGAAAAATGATAAGGAAAACCAAAAACCCCCATACAAATCTAATGAAAGAGTCCAAAGTAGCACAGGATGGGGTTATGCAATTGCAATTTGTCCGGCCTGTTCACAGCCAAACACTCCCCAAGCAGCAGGGATTGTGCAAGGCAGGCTTGGGAAATCCCCCGGCCCCTGCCAGCTCTTGCCCAACTCTGTCTGGGCAGCAAGGCTGGACTGCAGGGACAATCCAGGATCCTACAAACACTGCAGCAAGTCTGGACTGCAGGGATAATGCAGGATCCTACAAACACTGCAGCAAGGCCCTGACATGGTGTGCACACAGACCTTCCCCGTGGGGCCTGGGCTGGATCCCCTCAGTGCCCTGCAGGGTCGTGGTGTTCTGCAGCACCACAGTCCCCTGCCCTCCTTTGGCTGAGCTCTCCTGGGAATGGTGCAACCATCCTGCTGGAAGAGCTGGTCGAGGGCAGACCGGACAACCTTCCTGCTGCCACCAGTAGCCACTCACAGGCTGCTACTGATGTGCCAGGGTATCCCATGCAGGAGGTTTACAGGTGTCACACACAGGCACAGAGATGACTTCCCAGGTGATTATTTCCTTCCCTGTCACCAAAAACTTTTCTCCTGCAGAAATGGTGGAATGTGAGAAACTCCCATCCAGGACTGCTCAAAGCCTGCAAGGGAGTTGATCTCCCTTGGCTACATTGGCACACCGAGCCTAATTTCTTGGTCCCAAAGGTTTTAGGCGGGAGGCAAACCTTGGGTCAGTGCACAGACACCCAAGTTTAAGACCTTGAACAGGGTCTGGAGATGTTCTTCTGAAGACAAGCATGTAAAACCCATCAGAGTGGGCTCCAGGAGCCAAAACACTGTTTGGGAACTCCCATGGGAGGGCTGCTGGGTTTGGGGCTTATTGAGACCTTCCTATTGGATTCTCTTTATTGTTGACTGGAAGGGTAATTCCCATTTGGAAGAACAGCTTTGGTAGTAGAATGATTGTCCCGTGTTTGGAGTCTGTAAACCCATGGAGGTATCCTCTCATCTGTGCTCTGTAGGATTTGACTTGGTGCAAGTTGCACAGATGTTCTCCTTTGCCATGCTCTGCAGGGATTAGGCAATTAAACAGTGATTTGGCAAATAAACTATTTGCTAAAAAATGTGATTTTTGTCTCTTTAAAGTTCACTATTGAGGTTTAACTTGCAGCATAAATTTGACTGAAAAATATTTTTATTATCTGGACTTAAATTGCCAGAGGGAAGGGACAACCTTCTTTCACCCACATATCCAGGGAGCCAGAGAGCCAAGGTCAGGGGGTTTGGGCCCCACTTCACTGGCACCTTCCTTCATTCTTCAGCTACAAAACTCACACAGCGGGGCTTATTTATTCCACATGAGCAATGACAACAGTCACTGTGTTAGTGAGCTTCAAACACAGCCCAAGACCTGCCCCACTTCTTACCCTAGGAGGAATTCCTGCTCTTGCTCAGAGATGGATAAAGACCTATAGCTGTATTTCATACACTTGCAGATGTTGCTTCAGTTGTCCCAGGTAGGCAGTGCTCCAGAGACCCTTTGGAAGGAGCCAGGACCAGAAAGGATGTGATTTCAGAAAGAAAGGAGAGGAGCCTTCTCTTCTCTTCTAGAAAAATGCTCTGAGTAGACCTTATATCACATTCCAGTACTTAAAGGGGCTATAGGACAGTTGGAGAGGGACTTTGGACAAGGACTTGGAGGGACAGGACAAGAGGGAATGGCTTCAAACTGAAAGAGGACAGATGTAGATTAGACAGTAGGAAGAATTTCTTTACCATGAGTGTGGTGAGACACTGGAATCCATTGCTCAGAGAAGCTGTGGCTGCTCCAGCCCTGGAAGTGTCCAAAGCCAGGTTGGCTGGGGCTTCTGAGTAACCTGGTCTAGTGGAAGGTGTCCCTGTCCATGGCAGGGGGTAGAACGAGGTGAGTCTTAAAGTGCCTTCCAACCCAAACCATTCTGTGATTCTATGATTCAGTGCCAGTGAAGTGTCAGACCCACCCCAAAAGCCCCTCCAAGCCACATCTCATGCCACACAAGTTGGTGGTTCTCCTTTCCTACAGCACTGCCACTCAATCCCTCAGCAGCCTGGAAAAGCAGCAGCCAAAGCCAACCTGCCTGTGGTGCCAGATGAGGGGCACAGGCTGAGTGTGGCACCATGACAAAGAGCCCTGGGGAGGGGAAATGAACACACAGCACATGGAGAGAATCATCAAGTACCCAAAGGGAGCAAAGAAACAGCTCCACATCTTGCCTGGTCCTGTTCCTTTTCCTCTCCAGTGTTCAGGTTTTCCCAGGTACAGGTGGCACTCTTTTGCCCCTCTTTGCTGACCAGACAGACAAAACACCAGATGATCTAAAAGCAGCTGTAACATGCCCACAGTCCAGAAGCACCTCCCCAACCTGGAAGGGCAAAATCCACTAATGAGACCCCCCATCCCTCACCATCGTCGTGCTCTGGGTAAGCTGCAGCTACAGAGTTGTAGTTCATTTGGAACTGGGAAGGGCATCACTCCATCTTTTTGTCCGTCTCTTAGACAAAATCTTTAAGCACACCCACGAAGGGAAAGAGTTTGGGGAAAACCAGGAAGAATTATGAGAAAAACAACACATTCCAAAGGACTTAAAGGAAAAAGAGGAAAGGGTATGAGAGTGGCAGTGATGGATTCACTAAGTGCCACCTGAACTGCAGCCAATTTCAAAGCAAGTTTGGGCCATGCCAGAGGGCGGTCAGTAGTGAGTTCCTGTGTGAGACCTGTTCATTTTAATAAGTTTCCACTAGAAATACAGTTGGGCCAAAATAGAAACTCGTTGTTGGAATGTGTCGATTTAGATCATATTTTCTATAGAAAAAAAAGTCAAAATTAATCAGTTCGTTTCTCTCTTCACATTTCAGTGAAGTAGAAAGTTTCATTTGACCATGATTTATTTCATTTAAACCTTGAAAACTAAATAACTTCTTGCACAAGAATAACGTATGTGAATCAGCATTAGATATTCACCATGTAAATCTTTTTGCAATCAGCCACCAGTACCAAATTACTGTGTCCTGCATTCCCCTGCACTTTGCAACTACTCTTTTCCAAGGTGAAACCTTCCAATATGTGCACTGATGTGAACTCGAGTGTATTTTCTTGTGGTCGAAGCAGCCTTGTCTGATAGGATCTATCCTAAAACCCCACCAAAGTGTACTCGGGGTTAGATTACTCAAGGACCCTTCAGAACAAGCAGCATTCGTGATATTCACCTGCAATTCAATCACTCCCCAGAGGTAACAAGGCGAAGACCCAGCACACAAAAAGGCTTCCCCTGATGGAGCCATCCTGTTCCAGCACAAACGGAACAGGACAGGTACACAAATCATGGCTGATATCCTCTGAATTTTCATGGTATGCAAAAAGAGTCTCTTTAAATACAGAACTGAGATTTGAGTTCGAGGAGAAAACCTTTTCAAGCCCTAGGAAGAAAAGAGTTATTGCTTTATTGTGCTCCAGACAATTGTGCTCCCTTTGCTCTTTGGTTCTGGTTCCTCACCCATCCCCACTTCATCCAGCATTTCTGGGTCAGCTCTTCTAAGGGCTGTTATCTACACATAGTGCAGAGGAGCTGCCCCAGGTTTGCGTCCTGTTGCTGTTCGCAGCCCTCCACTGTGTCAGACACAACCCAGCTTGTCCTCCCTGACCTGCAGGAATTGCTGTGACTGTCCTGTCCCAAGCACATGCCCCTTAGGACTAAAGCTGTCTTTTCACATGTGTCTATACAGCACCAAGCATAATGACCCGGTAATTATAACAGAAACTAAATCACTGCTAAAATTAGGTGCTTATTAACATCACTGCCTCTGGGCACCACCACAACACTTAATGATGATGCAGTCTAAGAGGAACTCAGGACCCATCATAATCTTTATGAAAAACTGTCCTTAGGGAGAGAATTTCTGTACCAGGTCTCGGTTTTCCATTAGGTCACATTACTCATGGAAAAAATTATCTGTTCAACTGCCTGAGGATTTCAGTTCAGTTCAACGATTTCAACTGCAAAGTGAAGGCGTGTGTATGTCGTAATCTCTAAACTTTACTCTTGGTTGTAAGCTTTGAGTTGTAAGCTTTGAGAACAGTTTTTTGGGGTTAAGGCACTTGGACTCAGTCACCTCATGACTGTGTAAAGGCCAGGGCAGGTCCTGCACAGCCACCCCATACACACCCCTGCAATAGAATCAGCAGCACAGAACCAAAGCCAAGCTGTGTTTTCTCCTCTCTGGTTCCCACAGTCTCCTTCCTGTGACCAAAATTCCTGGTGGAGTCACCTCCAACCCCAGGGTGAATTTAGGACCATGACTGGAATGGAGCATGGACAAACTTCAGTTTGCTGCTTAAATCCCACTCCGTTGACCAAGTTATTGAAGGTGAAACGTGGTACATGGCAAGTCCCTCAGGAAAGGCAAGAGGGCAAAGCCAGCTGGTTCAGATGCCACATGGTCAGGCAAGGGACAGAATGAGCTCAGCATGCCATGGGGTGGTGGGACAAAGAGGAAGGGCTGTGTGGCACTTCTCAGGTCCCAAAGCTGTCCTCTACCAGAGACAGCACCCTGGAGAGGACACAGACACCCTGTCAGGGGCTGCCTCCCAACCCGGCAGCCGCTTGGAGATGCAGAGACAGGACCAGAGCAGAACTTGCTGGGACAGCGACAGACCCGAGCATGTTTTCTGAAGACAACACCCACCCCACCCCCCGACAGGGATCGGCTCCCTCTGTCCCAGGCGAAGGAATGACTTGCACGGCCCCAGGGGCGCTCCCAGAGCCGCTATCGCTGCTCACACCTTCCCTCCTGCTGCCGATTAACGGGGAGGCTCCTCCCAGCCCTGCCCCTCGTGCACCCCCACAGCCACTCATATTATCTGTATCAAGCACATTTTTATGTAAATGCCCCAACCATCCCTTTCAGAGGTACAATGGCTCCCAGACTAAGCCCCTGAATGGCTCCGGCACATTTCTTGTGCCTCAGCTGCTCCCCCAGACAAACAGGAGCGTGGCTCTCTACAAAGGGCTATGGAAATGCCGGGCTGGAGGAGAGCTGAGGAAGGGGGCAAGCAGGGGCCAAGGCTATTTCAATGACAGAAGAAAAGCCCAGCTCCAGCATCTCGATGAGTCAAGGAAGGGACAGGCCCCACAGATGGATAAACAGAGCTGCATGAGGCAGAAGGCTCAGCCCCCCAACAATAGCTCATCTCTGATGGTGTGGTGGGCTCTGGGGTCCTCTGTGGGGCCCAGAGCATTGCTGGGAAGGCAGAGGCTGGACTTACAACCTGGGATCTCTCCACAGAAACAGCCCACAGAGCAGGGAAGGCATGTACGGAACACCAGGAGACACTGAGGACCATCGTGTGACATCCCCAGCCTCCCACATGCCCCAGGGAGCAGTGCAAGGAGCAAGAGAAGGGGCCATAACCCACACTCCACCCTCATCCCGCCACATCTGGAACCTTCTTCCTTCTCTCCCCCCATGGTGGGACTTTAAAAGGCTTCCCCGGTGGGCTGGTTGTTGGTTCTTGGTGGCACATCCAGCAGCTCTGCCTGTTCTGGGTGTGCCAGGGCCTTCACTCAGGAAACAGCAATTTCCTCTGCCAGGAGTAGATCAACAAGAAACATGTTCAATGAGAAAGGTTTGGAAGCACCCACAGACACCTCTTATCCAGTGTTGGAGGCTGGTGTGCCAAACAGGTGGCTCCCCAACACCCACCCAGACAAAAGGGCTTTCTAACTTTTCTCTGCAGTGATTTTGCAACAAACCATATGCTGTAAGTCAGTGCCTCCCTCACAGGTTGAACCTTCCAAGGCATAGATTAGGAACAACTTCATTAGAACCCTGATGGGTCTGCTAGAGATATGGCTTGTCTTGGCTTTCCTTTGTGCTCCATCCTGTGCTCAGTAAAGCCTCTATGGGGACAAGCCAGGATCAGTGGGAGGGGGTCCTGATGTGTGTGGGACCCTGCCTCTTTTGGAGGGGCCCAGAGGAAGGTGAAACAATTGTGAGATATGGCAGAGAAAACCCCACAGAGAATTCAATGTCTCTGTCTGTGGGTGAGGTCTGCATGGGGAGGGTCTGCAGGGAACTGAAGACAGAGGAGTGGAGTGAGGTATGGATTTGCCACTCACCACCTCACACACTGGCTGGGGCAGAGCCCTGGATATGGGAACATGAGACAAATGTCATTGCATGCATGGGGTGTTTTGGGGTGGCCCAGGTGTCTCACACCAATGGCATCTGACTCTCACAGGGTAGACTCCACAACACCAGCTGTGCTCTGCTGATGAAGAGCAGCAACACTAGACCTCACCTGGCAATATCTTCTACCTCTCCTGTCCTCTGCTGTCACGCACCCCAGTCACTCACACCAACCATCTCACGAGGCTGCTGAGAAAAACTGGGCAGGTTTTTGTGGGGAAAAAAAGAGCCAACGCAGCACGACTTTCCCAGTGTCACTACAAGCCAGAGCACTGAGAAAGCTTGACAAGAAGGTCAAGAACCACGTGGAAAGCCCAGGACAGTGTTTCCAGCTACTTTTCTTGCACAGAAGTCCAGGCAGCACGTGGCCCTACTGTTGCTGCCAGCCAAGCCGTGCACTCAGCGTATTAGTCTCCCTCTGCAAAATCAGGCCAAGGGCACACAGCCATCCCTTCCATCAGTTGTTCCACTCTGCTTCGATAATTCACTATTAAACTGCAAGGAGGTTTGCAGTGAGAGGCAGGGACAGTCATGGGGTGTCCACTGGATTTGCCCCCCATGTGAGAGGAAAGGTTGGTCCTGCCCCACTCCCAACTCCATAAGCAGGGAAACGTGGCCAAGGGAAGGGCAGCCAGTGCCCCCACCCCCTGGGCTGCAGTGCCCATGGGGACCACGGGGAACACTCCTGCCACTCCCATCCTGCTTCCTCCAGCACTGCTGGCTGGAGGAGCTGGACCAGCCTCCTCTCCTCTCCAGCTCCTCCAGCACTATTTATTTCAGCAGATATTGCAGCATCCACCTGTCCCACTAGTGGGACAGACTAGGAGGGCCAGGGCAGCCCAGGGTGTGGGAAGGAGACACCAGGGATGTATCTGGAGTGGGACTGATAGAGAGGATCACACATGTGGCATGAGGCTGCAGCAGCCTGGGTCTCTGGGTCCTGCCAGTGCCAGGCCAGCTTGAGGGCTAAAACAAGCTTTCTGACTGCAAGTTAACTTTCCCCTTGCTCCCTCCAAACATGGAGCTTTCTGACATTCCCCAAGTACAGGGCCTCATCCCACCCACCAGGCTTGGAACTGAGGTGCTGAGCTTACCCAACGTGTGCTTTGGGTAAGCTCAGCAGCTCTGCCCTGGAATGTGGGCTTTGCAACAAACAATTACAATAATTGCCAGTGACAATACAGGCAGAAAATGTTTGTGTCCTGGCAACACAGGAAACAAACTCTGAGGAAAGCCTTTGTCCATCATCCCCCCACCAGCACAGCTCATGCTGGTCGATGCCCCCCGACTTTTCAAACAGACTCTGTCCTCTGCTACAGATCCCCAGCTCAGGAGTCAAACCAGTGTGGGTTACATGATCCCAGAGCTGTCCTGACCTGGACACAGCAGCCACACGTACACATGGGGCAGTTTTCGCCAGGACAGGGAACCCTGCAGTGCTCAGCCCCACAAAAGTACCCCAAGAAGAGTTAATCCTCCAAAATGGGGATGCACTGGGTGACTTCACAGGGAAGACCTACTTTGCAAACTCCCCCTGGGGATTATTCACCATCTGATAAACACAGGCATCCCTCCCTCCATCTCCCAGCCTGGGCACTGGAGGTGGGGTTTGTCCCGTCCAACTCAGGCATTGCACAGGTCGTGATGTCCAGAAGTGAAGTCCATTCCTGGTCATTCTGCAGCCATGGATTTTATCATGGGAGGGTGGGAGACCCAGCACTGCAGGACACCAGCATACAGGCAAGTCATTCCCCGTGCACCTGCCATTCCCAACCCACTCTGTTCCCCTTTCTCCTCACTCATGCCCATCCTTTTGCATAGTTTAGCCATGACTGATGAGAATTCCTTCCACATTCCCATTAAAAAAAAGAATATCTGGACTGAGGCCAGGGAAATTAAACTTCAGCTCCACAGGACAGTGACTCAGCAGTGTACAACCAAGGTTATAATTGAAGCTGCACTCACTCATACAGTTTGTGTGCTGGCATCTGCTCATGAACACCAAACCACACGTGTCATTCTGCAAGGCAGGGAGAGGGCAAACCTGGCCATTCCTGCGCCCAAGGCCCACACCCTGCTGTCCTTGGCTGCCTGCCCTACTCCAGGACAGGGCTCTGCAGCGCTCCACATCCAGGGGGATGGACCAGCCTTATCCTCCATCCCCACCATGCTCCAGGTGCAGTTAGGCCTGTGTGGTCAGCAGGTTGGATTCCTGTCACCAAGGGCATGCTCGGAAAACAAAGACATTGTTTAAGAGCAAATGGGTGGTATGAAGTGACCTGCAGCATCTTTACTGCCACAATGATGCAAGAGAAGCAGACAGCACAGGTTGTCTCTAAGGCTCCAGGTCCCCTGTCTTATTTGAGCTCCAGAGTCACATTGAAGGAGCAATTGTTATTGGACTCTGTTAGTGAGGAATTAAAATAGAACAATATAATTAAGACCAATCACATGATTTTATGGAAACAGAGTTTGTCAGACTAACACGGTGCTTCTTGAAGAGATTGAAAGATTGATTGATAATGGGAAAGTGATTTTAGGTGAATTTCTGGCCGGGGTATCTGAGTTGGTGCCATGGAAAGGCTTCCAGGGACCAAGTGCAGAAGTCTCTTTGAGCACCATGAACGGATGAACTCAAATTTGGGGGTAACCACTTTGCTGTTTTCCTACCAAAGTCTCAGCTTTTCATTTCATTTGTTACCTGTTTCCTGGAAAAAAAAATCAAACCAGGAGTGTTTTCCAGAAGTGTAAGGCTCTGTGTGTGGTCTGAGTGTCACAGCTCCCCAGAGGTCAGGACAAAAGCCCTGCACTGATTCCTCGTGGCACTCCTGGCTGCAGGGACAACAACCACTCTCTGGGCTAGCAGGAGGTGTGGAACAGGGAATCTTTTATGGGGACCTAAGACAGATTCTTGTCGTGGAGAGAAAGAAGACCACTGAGCCATGAATGGGGAGAAAAACCCCAAATACTCGGTCAGGATGAAATACTGGCTGGACCCTGGCCTGTGCTAGTCTGGGTTGCAGCCGCAGTACTGTGACCTTTTTGGATGACAGTAGGACCAACCCCTTGAGTGATTTGGGGCCGTACATGAAGTGTTCAGAGACAGCCCAGAGACATCCCAGCTCTGGGACAGCCCCTGGGTGCTTCAGGCAGATCTCAGCAAGGCTCAGAGGCTGTTGGAGGGGATGGAGTGGGAGGCTCTAACATTTCTCAGTTTATTCAGATGTTAAATCCTGCACAAGACGTTTTTTCTCATTGTGCTGTGTCTCTCCAGTAGTTAAGACACTGTTTAATATTTGCAGATAGGGAAAACAGGAGCTGACTTGAGACAGGCAGCAGCACACACCAGTTGAATACTCAGGAGAAACCAGCAGTGAGAGGAATGTGAAGAAGCAGAGACATGCCCCACAGCCTGGTGTTCCTCCTTCTGTGCATCCAGCAGCCACCACCAGCCCCGAGAGCAAGGTCCAGGTTTGTTCCAGGTTTGGTCCATGCAGGTGCTGATGGCTGGGGACTCCTGCAGGGGTGCTGGGAGACATGTTCACCCTCAGTGACACAGACGTTGCTGCACAGACACCCACTGGCCTCCCTTGGCCCCTGTGCCCCACAGACAGCAGGAGGGTTGGCTTTTTCCTCCAGCGTGGGACACACCAAACCCCCGTCACTGCCTGGCCCAGCCTCCTCATCACAGCTGGGCCTGAAACCTCCTGCAAGAGAGGCCTGTGAGGTGATGTGCAGGAGATGGGCCATGTGCCACGGTGAGGGTACACAGCAGGTCACCAGGGCACAGGAGGGGTGGCTGGAAGGACACTCTGGAGGTCCCTCATCCAGCTTCCTGGTTGAACAGAGGTAGTGCCAGTGACAGAGGATATCACCTACGGCTCTGTCCAGCAAAGCATCTGGAAGGCTTGGAAAATCTGCCACAGCAGGAGCTCAGAGATGAAGTGGCAAATGGCAAAAGAGAAATCATCGGTCAGCTCTCCTACAGAGATGACGGTGAAGGGAGGAGTTTCTGGAGCAGCTCCCCTTTCACTGCTGGGCTGCAGCACCCTGTCACAGATGCACTGGAGATGGGAATGGTGCCTCCTGATGCTGGAGATGTGGGCAGTGAGGCAGAGCTGTGCTGTGACAGGAGCTGTGGTGTGACAGGAGCTGTGCAGTCATTGTGGAGACTCTGGAGGCCCCATGGACTGGCCCCTTGGTGAAGTACACACATACCTGCACAGATGAGGAGCCCGTGGAAACCACAGGACAGTGCTGATGTACTGACTGGTGCTGAGCTCAGCCTCAAGCATTTGCAAGGTTTTCCCTGGCAGCAGGATGAAGCAGAGGAAGGTTTGGTAGAGGTAACAGGATTGCTGCCCTAGTGTTTACCTCCCAGCATGGAGAACAGCATAGAAAAAGTCTCAAAGCACAAGAGGCAAGTGAAGGAAACAAGTGCAAAAATGACTATGAGTGGGAGCAGACTCTCATGGGCAGGTACAAGGGACTCTGTCCATGGAGGGACTCGAAGGTGAAGGAAAATACCTCGTACCTGTCAGAGCAGGTGTGGAGAGGAATGTGAGAGAGGATTAGGCAGGAAAGCAGCAAGACAGAAGGGTCCTTCACACAGTGATCTGGGTAAAACAAGCAGGAGAGATGCCTGAGAGCACAGGAGATGGTGGAGATTAAGTGCTCTGAGGAAGTGATTTTTGCCTTGAGCTGGCAGCTCATCCTAAGTCCCTGGTCAAAGCCATTGAGACAGACCCAGTTTCCTCCCAGTGAGAGAAGGAACTCAGGATACTGCATCTCCTTTAGTTGCTCACAGCTAAGGAGCCTTATGGGGTGAGAGCACAAGGTCCAGCTGCTCAGAGATCCCTCTGCAACCCAGACCAAGGGAGTCGGAGGGAAGAGAAGAGAAGCAAGAGGAGCCTGAGGCTAGCTGCTATCCATTAGCTCCTTGTCCAACCAGGAGGGAATACTGCAAGAGAAGTACCATTCCAGGGGTTGTGTAGGGCAGGCCCCTGTGCAGTGCCAAGCACACCACAGCACCAGGGAGTGTATCCTGCTGTGTCCCCACTGCCTGTCCCTTTCCTGGTCCAGGCTGTGCTCAGATGCAGCACCTGCATGAGCCACAGGTGAAGCTGTGAGGGCTGCAGGACTGTGCCTGCAGCCTGAGGAAGGTGCCTGCTCCCCTGGTCAGAGCCACAGACAGTTTTCACATAGCCCTGGGCCAGACGTGGCAGCAGAAGTGCTGCTGAAGTCTGGGCTGTGCAGGGAGAGGGGATCTGTGCACAGACCCCTGGGGAGCCAGATGCTGATGCTCCCTGACAGTGGCAGAAGGGATGTTGTGAGATACAGGCTGATTTCACAGCAGGACCCAGCATGTCTGCCCCAAAAAACAGGAGACAACACCAGGACAGGAGGCAGCTGGGAGGGGCTGAAGAAACCCTCGCTTCACCCCAATTTTTTTCCCCCTTAATGCCAACTGAACAGGAAACATTACTAAAACCCCAGAGAATGCCCAGCACCTGTGGGATTTTCCCTTGCCAGGAGTCAGAAGAGATTCCCAGGGCAGTGTCACAAAGGCTGGCAGCCCAGATGCCGAGTGGGGCTTTCACTTCGAGATCTTGCTCTGTGCCAGATCCTTCAGTAATCCAGACCCTGCAGGGCGGGCACTTCTTCCAGGAGTTTCCAGTCCGCAAAGGTAGGAGACAGCAAGGAGAATTTCTCCTATTACACCTCCTTGCACTGACAAAGGGAAAAGAATGCTACTCCTTGTGGGATTTTCAGCAGGGCTCAGCAGCCACATGTTGCTCACAGCATGTGATTTTACCCCTTGAAGTTATGTCCAGAGCCCCACAGCCCTGAGCCTGCACTGATGGAGAGGCTGAGACAGGCTGAGAGAGATGGGGGGGTTCATCTGGAGAAGAGAAGGCTCTGGGGAGACCTTGAAGCCCCTTTCAGGACCTGATGGGGCTCCAGGAGAGCTGGAGAGGGACTTGGGACAGGGGCATGGAGAGGCTTTAAGTTGAAGGAGGGTAGATTTAGATCAGATATCAGGAAGAAATTCTTCCCTGTGAGGGTGGTGAGGCCCTGGCACAGGTTGCCCAGAGAAACTGTGGCTGCCCCATCCCTGGAAGTGTCCAAGGCCAGGACGGGACTTGGAGTAATGTGGTCCTGCTCATGGCATGGGATTGGAATGAGATGCATTTTAATGTCCCTTTCAACCCAAACCATTCTCTGATTCTCTGACTCTGTGTGTGCAGTTCTCTGCACTCCAAAGGCACTGCAGAAAGGACACTTGGCTAATCAACCAGTCAGGGCAATGTCTGACCCCAGGCCATCCTTCCTATGGTGCCTGAGCAAACACGTCCAGCAAGGGGCTTCAGCTCTTGGAGCAGGGAGATGCATGGCAGCACCTTCCCTGGCAACACCTCCTGGGATTGCCTGTGACGTGCTGTGCCAGGGCTGGAGAGATGCAAACAACAGAGCCACAGGATCCAGGTTTGGTTCTTCTGCTTGTTCTGCCTGGAGTACAAGCCAGAGGCACCAGGAGCACAGCTGGAGGCTGCAGGCACAGTCCTTGCTGGGAGCAGCTGTGGGAGTGGAGCCTTTCCTTTGCCCCAGACACGGTGGATGGACACACACCAGCCCATGGAGCACCTCCATCCTCCCCAGAGCACTGCTCAGATCCCACCCAGAGCAGCCCAGCAGTGCACACAGGCTGGCTCACCATGAGCACACTCCTTCCACCTCCATGTCTCCAGCACCTTCTCAAAATGCCTTTTTTTTTTTGTTTGTTTTTTTGTTTTGGGGGTTTTTTTTTGTCTAGGCCTTTATGACCTCTCTTAGCACACACACAGACCCCACACACGTGTGCAACACACCCATAGTCACACACACTGTTTGTACCGAGCCAGCAAACCCTCACCCCAGGAATCTGCCAGCCCAAACACCCACAGAGCAGCTGCAGGGCTGTGTGGACTCTCAGGGAGCAACCTCAGGTGCCTACAACCACAGAGCAAGAAAAAGCCTTGGACTGGAAATGCAAATAGATGTATAATTTAAATTTAATAAGGCAGTTAATGTACTGTGCGTCCAATCAAGTATATTCCAGCTCCTATCACCCCTTTATTGAGGTTACTCCACATAATAAATTCCAAATGAGTGATAATGGCTGTATTTGGGGTTATATTAATAACTGTGCATACAGAGAGAAGAGGGTATGGCAAGTGCTGCCCGTGCTGTGCAGACATGGCAGCCTGGGAGCATTTTGGAAATGGAGGTAATTGCCATGAGTTGCAAATGAGTGAGTTAATTGACTCCCCTTGCACCCTGGCAGAGGGGACCTGCTCTCAGGTGCTGATGCAAACTGGTCATGAACAAGTGACTGATGGAAAGGAAAGATTTGAAGGGCAGTATTTTCTGCAGTGTTTCAAAGTCATGCAGGTCTGGGTGAGAGACTGGCATCTGACCACATCTGGACAGGTATCTGACTGCTTAAGTCTCTTGCAGTTTGGATAGAAAACCTGTACGTGCAGGTTGTAAACCTGGAAACAAAAACCTTTAAAGAAACCTCAGTTAAATCAAGTCCTGAGAGGACAGGAAATATCAAATTCAAACTGAAAAGGTAAGTTTATTTTGAGCACTACCAAAAGCTTAGAAATAAAGTGGATATGCGTTTCAACAGAAAGCACAACACAGTACATGTAATTTATTGCACTGTTTTTTTCCAAAAATACATTTAATTGTCATTACTTAAGTAAATACATTTTGGGGAGAAGTGCCAGATGAATTAATTCCCTTTAAGATCTTTATGTTTCTTTAGCTCAGTGATTTGCTGTCACACAGACTGAGCCTGCATCACTTCTTTTTATAATGAAACAGGATTTCCTCCCCCTTCACCCCCCAGCAGCCCCACTCGTGCTGGGCCCTGGGGGGCTGTGGGGCAGAGAGAAGGGCAGAAGCCCAAGCCACATGGAGATCATCCCTGTGAGCATCAGACAACAGTTCAAAAGACAAGCAGCCTTTCTCCTTGCTCTCAGGCTCCCTCTCGGTTTCTTTGAAGCGAAAAAAGAAAAAGAAAAAGAAAAAGAAAAAGAAAAAGAAAAAGAAAAAGAAAAAGAAAAAGAAAAAGAAAAAGAAAAAGAAAAAGAAAAAGAAAAAGAAAAAGAAAAAGAAAAAGAAAAAGAAAAAGAAAAAGAAAAAGAAAAAGAAAAAGAAAAAGAAAAAGAAAAAGAAAAAGAAAAAGAAAAGAAAGAGAAAAAGAAAAGAAGAAAGAGGGGAGATTTGCAGGCAGGCAGTAAAATGCCATCTGTCTCCTGGCGGCTCATGTGACACCGACAGACGTCCATTGCCAGCCGGAGCCAAAGGCACGGCAGCCCGAGGTCCCCGCCCAGCCCCTTCCCAGCCCAGCAACAGCTTTTGAGGCAGGAGAAAGAAATGGCCCGGGCTGCTCGTGGTGCCCTTCCCGCTGGAGACGCGCCCAGGGCGGTGGAGGAGCAGCGCCGGACTTTGGAGCGGGGCTGTCTGTGCCGGGTGACTTTTCACCGGCCCGAGATCCCCTCAGATCCACCTGTTTTCTTCTCAAAGGCAGCTCCCAGCAAACAAAGGGCATGAACAGCAGGCAGCCCACCACCCCCCTACAACCCAACTGCTTAATTGCCTGTAGGAAAAGAGCCTGGCTGACCCTGGGACCCTCCCGGGCTGGGAGGGCAGAGAGCAGAAGGAGCTGTGCAGGAAAGCTGTGCTGCCCCGGTGCCCGTGACCAGCCGGCCCTGCCGACACCACCACAAAGAGGGAAACTGCAGCTCACATTTCCTGGGAGCACAGATGGCTCTGGATGACACAGCCCCAGCCCAGACAGAGATATGCCCCAGAGGACATGTCGGGGAAGTCCCTGTGCCGTGGGTGGAAAAGCCCCAAACGTTCCTGATTCCCCTGTATTCCCAACAGTGGTGGTTTCAGGGAATTAGGTGGATTTTGGAAGATGGAACATTCTTACCCTACATCCCGGGCAAAGCAGTGCAGCCCCTGGGCAGCTCAGCACCCTGTGGGTCCTGAGAGAGCAAAGGAGCTCCGCTCATGGCACCCTGGGCAGGCTGGGCACAAGGGCACACTCCTGCCTCTGGCACGGCCAGTTGGGCTGGCACCACAGTGAGTGCTCACCCAGCCTTTCTTTGGAGCACCAAGCCCACCATCAGGAGCCAGCAGTGCAGGCCAGCACACACCTCCTTCCTCATGAACCTCTCCTCGTTCCCAGCCTCACCACCCAGGCCACTGCCCACCACCCAAGACGTGGCAGGACCTCCCCAGCTTGGCCAGCTCAGAGCTGAGCTGCTCCTCTCCTAAACCTGCCTGCTGGGAACAGAGTTGCACAAGTAGCCACCAGCCACATACAGAGATGGGGGAAGGACGTGAGGTGTCTTCCCCTGCCTGCCAAGGGGCCAGCAGGGTGATGCTGCAGGGTTCCACAACACCCTTGACCCCTTCCCTACAACCACCCAGCAGTAGGCATGGTTGGGTGCCCTGCCGGGTCCTGGGCACCTTCAAGCAGGGGAACTGGAAGCCCAGGGCAGCTCCCACCAGCTCAACTGCCAAGTACCAAGTCCCTCTTGTAGCTGGTGGGAGTCACACGTGGCTCAGCACAGCCCAGGATGGAGATGCTACTGCTGAGATGATGAGATGCACTGAGCACCACCTTACTCCTGCTTCATCTTGGTCTGACACCATATAGTGTCTCCTAAAGCCTCTGAGCCCAAAGGCAGGTGCAGACCCTGACCTGCAGGTATTCATTTTACATTTCTTATTAGGAGACATGGAGTTACATTACATGTACTTATAAGAAGGATCTAAAGCTATTAGAGAGTGTCCAAAGAAGGGCCACAAAGATGTTGAAGGGTCTGGAGGGACCATGGGAGGAGCAGCTGAGGGCACTTGGTGTGTCCAGCTGGAGCAGAGCAGACTGAGGGCAGAGCTCAGCGGGGGCTGCAGCTTCATCATGAGGGGCAGCTCCAATCTGTGCTCTCAGAGATCAGTGACAGGACCCAGGGAATGGCTGGAGCTGTGCCAGGGTAGGCTCAGGTTGGATCTCAGGCAAAGGTTCTTCCCCCAGAGGCTGGTTGGGCACTGCCCAGGCTCCCCAGGGCAGTGGGCACAGCCCCAAGGCCGCCAGAGCTCCAGGAGGGTTTGGACAACACTCTGAGGGCCAGGGTGGGATTGTTGGGGTGTCTGTGCAGGGCCAGGGGTTGGACTGGTCCTTGTGGGTCCCTTCCAGATCAGGAGATTCCAGTAATCTGTAACTGAATGTTTGCAGATGCAATTTCCCAAAGGCATCCTCAGACAAGGGAAGGCAGAGGAAGAGCACAACATTCAGCAGGTTTGCTGAGCCAGTGCTGGACACTGGATGCCCAGCATGGGTTGGGACCCTGCCTCACTGCAAGCACAGCACAAAGCCAGCCTGACCCTGTCCCACCTCCACCAGCAAGACTGCAACATCCTGGCTGTGGCTGACAACCCCCTGTCCTGACAGGTGAAGCCACCAGAGAAATGACAGCACATATCACACTGTCTCCACCCTTCTGCCTGCAGAAACAGCCCTGATTCTTGGCATTGCCAGAGGGATGAGAAGGGCTGGACCTGTGGCTATCTCTTAGGAATGGGCACAGAAACAGCAAGATCCTCCCAGGGCAATCCCAGGCCACGAGGCACAGTGCCAGGGCAGCACCTCTGTCCCTCACTGGCTGCAGCAGGTCAGTGCTGCTGTCAGGAGGAGCCCCATGCAGAGCTGCTGTGATGAGACCACCAGACCATCCAGTGATTTGGGCTGTGAAGCCTGGACAACCCTGGTGTATCACACATGTTTCACCAAGAAGACCCCCAGCATCACTCCCCCCAGCTCCTGGCACAGGTTTGCATTGCTTCACCTGTTCCGACACCATTTGACCGCAGAGGTGGTCTGTCTGACCTCTGCAGCCAACCCTGACCCTGCAGTTACCTCAGGTGACACCTTTGGTCATGCTCCCCTCCGTGCCTGCCCTGGCTGTGCCTCCAGGGTTTTTCAGGAGGATGGTGCACAAGGGTGACCAGGTCTCAGGGCTTTCTGGGGGACAGGGAGAGCATCAGGACCTGAACAGCTTTCAGCCAAGATAACAGTGGTTACAGGGTAGAAAAGGCCCTACAGAGTTTACTATCAGAGCAGAGGGCAAAGAAGCTCTGATTGTGTTGTGAAGTGAGGTTTGGGATTGCCTGAGCCCCAGGAGGGATGGAGACAGGCACTGCTGCAGGCGTGGCTGGGAGGTGTGGGGCGCCTGCTCCAGCCCAGCCCCACAGGAGCCACTATCCAGTCCCAGGTCCAGAGCAATGCTCTGAAGCAGCCTGGCCCTGCTGTGTTTAACCTGGCTAATGAACAGCCAGGCAGAACGTGGCCATTCAAGGACACCAGGTGAAAACAGCCCTTCTGCCTCTGCTTACACAGCACACACAGCTGGGCCATTCCCATAGCCAGCACTCAGGGACAGGCACAGGGAACAACCAGCTGGGGAGCCCAGAGGATGCTGCCCATCCCACCTCCTCTTAAAACTCCCCCCAAGCAGGAGCTGACCCCAGAGTACCCTGTGGTGTCTCTCCACAGAGATGTTTTTGCATCCAAAGGCAAATCTAGGCAACTGGAATCTCACTTTGTTCTTGTGGTATCCATCAGAATTTGAGTCAGGTGTTAACATGAAGCTCTGAGGTCACAAAAAAGGCCTCCTTGTGAGTCTCATACTTGGAGACTCCACAGGTTTGCTACAACCCTCTCTTACTTACCCAGACAGCAAGTGCTTTTTCCTCCAGGGCCAGCTGCAGTGGTTTTACAGCAAACTCCTTCCTTTCATTGCCCAGTTCAGCCTCCCACATCCCCAGGATCCTGCCTGAAGTCTATGCATGGCTGCTGTGATGAAGAACCCTCAGACCAGGGTATCACCCCATCTCTGCAATGACAGAGCATCAAAAATCCAAGAGAACAGTGTGGCTGTGGCTGAAGGGATCCCTCCTACCTGAGAAACACCCCTGCTAAAACCTCAGCCAGAGGCTCCCTCTGACCAGGGGCTGAAGGCATCAGGTGCTCTGCTTCCCCCAAGCCAGCAAAAATGTCAGGACCAAGAGGCTGAAGGAACTGAGAGACTGCTTTGCCTGACTGCACATGGGTTCCTGGTGGTGGGATCCAAGGGCCAGAGAGCACTGGTGCGGACATGCCAGGACAGGAGGGCAGGCTCAGCTGCTCCAGGCTCATGCTCTGCATGAGGTGTCTGTGGGACCCCCCTCCAGAGCCTTTTAGAAGGAGCAGTTCAGGACTTGTCTGTGGCACTGAAGAAGAAGAGAATATCTCCCAGTTTGGAAACTAAACATAGGATGTCCTTTGACAGAGACTCATCTCTCCCAGTGTGAATGGCTTGATGCTGGACAGACACAGGGAAGGGGTGGAATCTCAGGAGAATTTCCAAATTTTAGCGGACTGGCCCTGAGATACCTGTTTTGGATTTTAAGCCAGCTCTGCACAGACAGGAGGTTGGACCAGAAACCTTCAGAGGTGCCTCCCAAACTAATTGTTTCTGTGATTCTTTCAGCTTCCTGAACTTTTGCTCTTTGCAGACCAGCAAAAAGGGCCCATCTATAGGTTCCCGCCTAAAGCAAGTTTGGGGGAACCCAAGAACTGGATTTTCCTGGGTGTAAGTAGAGTTGGGTTTATAGCATGGCTTTATTTGCATGGCTCTTGGAAAGCCAAGGCTTGACATTTCTCTCATACATTCCTCCCACTCAAGTTAATATTATTCTTCTTGTGAAGAGGAAACCACTTATGGCTCTCATGAGTGCTTCTCATCAAATTGAGTGAACAAAAAAGTGAATATGAACTGATCTTAGGTAAATGAAGTCCACTTCAATTGTCAGTTAAGGGTTCAAAGCCATTTAATTAACACACTTCAGCTTCACCTCCCTGTACACAGATCTGAAGAGACACCTTTCCCCCACTTCCATTGCTGCTCAGCAACTGAAAACCCCACTCAATCCACATGGTATTTGAAGTCCTCGATGAACCTCACCTAAGTCCACATCCAAAATCCTCTTCTGACTCAACAGACCAGGACATTTTCCACCATTTTACTAGCCCTGTACTTTCTTTCTTTCTCTCTCTTTCTTTCTTTCTTTCTCTCTCTCTCCTTTTCTTTCTTAATTTCCTTCTTTCCTAATTTCCTTCTTAGTTTTCTTGCTTCTTTCCTTCTTTTTCTTCTTACTTACTTTTTATTTCTTTCTTCTTTCCTCCTTTCTTTCTTTTCCTCTGCACCATTTGAATGACAAAGGTTTCTCATTACAGTCCTCTTGGGGAATCAAACACCAAGGCTGCTGCTCACTTACTGACTGGTAGATTAAGATGGATAAAGGGAGAGATTTGTATATTGACTCTGTGTTTATGTAACTCATGTGCAAGGCCTGGCCAGGAGCAAAGGGGGATCTGACCCACATAAATAATAACGAGCAGCATTTTTAAACTAAATCATCTGGAAAATTCACAGACTATTCCATCAGTTCCTTCTATTGTGTCACCAGAGGGTCATAAATAATTCAGCCTTGCTCAAATATTTATGGAAATCAATTTAGCCCTCAGTTCAATGCCACCTCCCTGAGAAAACAGTTTTCTTTTCTATCACAAGTGCAAACTGACTGCCCTCCATCCCACGAGCCTTCCTGAGGCCAACGGCACCTGCCGACTTTGAGCAGCGTGTCCAGGCCCACCCGAGCAGGACCCCAGGCAGCTCTGGGACCGCCAGGAAGATGGAGCTGCCTGGAGAGGTCTTCCAGGAGAGGAGCAGGTCCAGCACCTGTCCCACTTCACTGTGACCATCCTAAACTCCTCAGTGGGGCATCTGCTCCAGCCCAGGGTGGCTGTCAGCTCCAGAGCCAAGGGACAGCCCTTGGTAAAGCTGTGGGCACATGAGAAGGTGTGTCACCTGCTCCTGTGCAGGTGACAACTGATGCTCCAGTCAACAAATCCTGCGCAGGAGAGAGACTCCTTGATGTGATCAAAGGTCACAAAACAAACTCCCATAGGAGCCAGCAGCCCTGGGGAGCTCCCTGTGCCCACTCCCAGGGCAAGGTCCATGGCTCTGCCATACCCACTGTGGAGCAGCTGCTGTGCAACCTGAGCCGTGACGCGGCACTCGCAGCTCGCTTCCTTCCTCCTTCCTTCCTTCCTCCTTCCTTCCTTCCTCCTTCCTTTCTTCCTCCTTCCTTCCTTCTTCCTTCCTTCTTCCTACCTTCCTTCTTTCTTCTTTTCTTCTTCCTTCCTTCCTTCCTCTCTCTCTGGCTGGCACGTGGCAAGGACTCCTGAGACCTCAGCTTGCCAAAAGCAGAGCAGCCACACAGGCTGCCCATCATGACAAGCACCCAGGAAGATTTCCACCCCCGTGGTGAACCCACCCTGCTCCTGGTCCTGAGCACCTCATTGATCTTTCTGGAAGCTCAGCAGGTCTGTGGCTATTCCTGTTTCTTGATGAAAAACTCACCTCATGTGAGTCTCTTCCAGCACCTTCATTGCACAAAAACAGGACAAATTCCCAGGGTCAAAGAACTGTCCCCTTCTGTACACCATTCAGGGGTGCAACATGTTCACAGGGTAACTCAGCCACCACACAGATTGAGGTCAAACATCCCACCAGCTCCACCACAGAGGAACTGGGAGTGGCCACACAGCCCATACCTGGACAGAGAAGCCACATCTCCTCCAGCCTCTCTGTTCCCTGCAACTCCTGATTATCTCTCAGTAGGTCACTTATCTGGCCCCTCTCCAAGTTTCTGGGCCCATTTCTCTCCTGTGGTGCACTTTGCCTGGAACAACACACAGAACTGTGCAAAGCCAGGACACAGCTGGAGGACACTGGGACACCTCTCCTGTCTGTCCCAGGTAGCAGAGCAGAGACCTGGGCAGACACTGGCTGTGTGCCACCCAGGGACCTGAGGTGACCATGGTCATGCTGCAGGAAATGGGAACCCAGGGACAGAGTCTGGGAGAGATTATCCTCCTGTTTCCAGTACAGGATTATCTCTGCACCAAAAGCACCACCCTACGAGCTCTGGTGTGAGCACCTGGGGCAGGAACCAAGCTCCGGGCAGACCTCCAAGAGTATGGCCAGGGTCACTGACAGCCACAGAGGTTCCCTGCAGCCATTCACAGTGTTTTAGATCCCCCAGTCCTTCAGGGTAAGAAAGGCTGAAGGACAGGGCAGAAGGAAGGTGTGACTGGCAGTTGGAGGGGCTGTGGGAGCTGCTGCTACTGAGGGCCAAGCTCTGCACCCTGCAGGCTGAAGGAACAGCAGAGGCACACAGTGTGTGAGGAGGGTTTGTGAGCTTCTCCAGCCCTAATACGATAAGAAAAGTCAAAGCCTTTCTTCTTCCCAGGCCTCCATCCAGCACACTGCATCCTGAGTTTCCTCTGATTTTCCAAACCAGGCAAGGACTGGTGTGTCTGATCCTGGGCATGGACGGTCACAAGAACCCACATTTCTGACCTCATCTGTGACTGGAGCTGTTCTACAGAAATATGTTGCACTGGCAGTTCTTTCTTGGGTCAAGGATGGTTCTCCAGGGATCTCTGAAGTAGAGACACATTGATCAGAGCTGCCTTAGAAATCTTTTTCCAAAGCCCCTCTGCTTTTCTGCAGCCTCTCATTTGTAGCAAGAGGAAAAGCACAGGTCAACCATGAGCAAGAGGCCCAGGATGCCATTGCTCTGAACAAGGTGTTTTGGTAGGACACATCCCTCCAGAAGCCCAGGGGTTGTGGGAAAGGCAGAGGACCCAGCTGGGTGTAGGATCCAGTGACAGTCCAGGCACCAAAAACTCAAGCTCTTTTCTGCAACACATACGAGCAATGGGGAGAAGACATCAGGGTCAGGCACTCAAGCATCATGTCCTGGCTCTGTTAGATTCTGACACTGCCTCTCCTCATTACAAACTCTGGAAGTCTCTGCTGTTATTCAGTTCACCAGCATTTGAACAATCAAAATCAGCTTCTGGCAATGACCCAAAAATTCAAATCAGCTCAAGCAGCAGAGGAAGCAGAGGCTCCTGGCTTGTGCTGAGCAGAAAGCTGCAGAAAAAGGAGATCCTCCAGCTGAAGAGTCACAGTCCTCCAGGCAGGCGTGAGAACTGTCACTGCTTAGTGGAGGACAGCAAAGCTTGCAGTGATGGTCCACAGGGGAGACCCCAGAGCACTGTCTGCCATGCTCCATAAAGCAAAGGGGAGCTCCATTCAGCTCCATCCCTAGGGATAGAGCCAGGAGGGGTGACTAGTCCATGGGAAGACTTGAACCTGTGTGCCCTTCACCCAAGCAAGCCTGGAGGAGATGGGAGCCCTTGCAAAGCTGGTGCCACTTACCTGCATTGTCAGATATGATGGGGCCAAGATTCAAAGTTCAAATTCCCAGCTTAAGAAAACCAAGGCTAGAGAAATTACCTCCACGTTGGTACTGCTCCTCTACCATGTCTTCTGTACATAAAAGCAAACCCCAGAACAGAAAAAAAATCAAACAAAAAAGTGCCACAGACCAGGTACACAGAGCTCCACATCTGCTTTCAGAGGGCTTCTCCCAGTGTCAGATGTCTCAGTACAGGACTGGCAACTTTCTTCTGCTTTTCAGACTCTCTTTTTTCACCCATTCTTGTCTCCATCCCTGGAGGGATTTAAATGCCGTGTGGGTGTGATACTTGGGAACATGGTTTAGTGGTGGCCTTGGCAGTGCTGGAGGAACAGTTGGACTCAATGATCTTAAAGGTCTTTTTCAACCCAAACAAGTCCATAATTCTATGGTTTTACTTGACATCAGTGCTGAGGCACATCCCACATCTGCACATCTGTAGGTGTCACTAGATGAGAGCACAGCTGTAGCTCCAACACAGAGAAGCATCAGTGGCCCACACAGGTGACACTGGCAAGGGTTTGCATGTGCAAAACCTCTACTTCAGGTGACCCTCCCAGAATCAGGACCCCCCCACTCTGCCTTGCCTGCACACCAAAGAGCAGCAGGATGCACTCTGCCTGCAGCTCCCACCACAGAGGAACGTCCTCCCCATCACACCCAGCATGGGAGACAAAGGATCAGGATGTGCACAGATACTGCTAACATGGAAGAGGTTCACTAAGGGAAATAATTAGCCTTTGTTAGGACAAAATCCAAGGAAAACTTTCGACAAAAAGTTAGGCAGAATCCTTTTTTGTGTTTTGCTCTCCTTGCATGGCAAAGTTCCTCCCCTGTCCAGCATTTGTGATTTAGCCTTGGAAATTGTACTTTTCTTTCTCTGACTGGTGATTCATCACAGGCTGGAATGAAATGGATGTTCCTGGGCTTCAGGGCCCTGAACTGCCCAACATTTGGGATGCCATCTCATGATTACCCTTAATTGATAGTCTATTGTACAAGTGTCTGCCTCTGCACTCAGGGTAAGGACCTCACCTGGGCAGTCTGCAGAGCCATTTCATGACAGCACGTGCATTAGTTGTGTTTTATTCAAAAAAGGGGTAATTTCTGCCCTCTTCTCCTCCAAGCACAGGAACACAATCAATCTCAAAAGAGCTGCTTGGCTTTCTCCTCTCTTCTCCAGCCTCACTTCTTGGCTCTTAATAAATTATTCAACTTTCCTAAATATGCATAGGGATCTCATTAACAACTAATTTTGCTTATTTAAACCAACTGCATAATCAAACCACTATAGTGTTTCCCCTTTCTTATAGCCATGAATTATTCATGTGCTGGGAATCTGCATACAAATTTATTGATTCTAAAATGGGTGCCTTTTTCAGAGCCTGTAGAAAAGAACCCTGGTTATTCTGGTGTTGAACATTTTGGCCCAAACTCCCATTTAACAAAAATCATACGGTGTTTTCCCGGGAACAGCCAGCAGACAAACCCATAGCATCACCACATGCACCTGGAATTCCTGAGTGCAACAAAAGAGAGTGTTTCCAACACTGCAATCAATAATTTGCAGAGTCTTGACTTGCAGGTTTTTCCCAGAGGGCTAAGGGGTTGCTGTTGCAGCATCCATGTCACTCTGACTTCTTGGTGCCTTTGGATTGCTCCACACACACCACAAACAGACCTGGACATCTTGTGAAGGCGTGCAAAGCCACCAGCATCCCTGGATACAACCTGGGCTTATCCCACAAAGGGAGCACTGAAGATAAAAACATGTACAAGGTCAAGGTGGAACATGGACCAGTGTGTGCCTCCAGCCCTCAGGCCTGCTCAGCCCCTGTCACAGAGGGGAGCAGGGCACTGGGGACCCCCACATGGCCCTGCTCATGCACACCCTCAGTTCTGTACTGGCCTGTTGCATCTTGTCTCACTCTGAAGCTCTTCTGTAGAACTGTGTTTGGAGATCCATCCCCAGAGCCCACATCCTTCTGGCACAGATCCCTGAGGAGCTAGTCCCATTCTGCTCACAGAATTACAGAGGAATTCAGGTTAGAAGGAACCTCTGGAGGTTTCTGGTCCAACCTCCTGCTCAAAGCACAGTCAGCTATGAGATCAGACCAGGCCGTCACTCCTTTACCCTGTCTTGTCTTGAGAACTTCCAAGGGTGGAGGCTGCAAAAACTCTGAGCAACCTATTTTACCACTTGGCCATCCTCATAGTGGAGAGGTTTTTCCTCATATCTATTCTGAAACTCAATTTTTCAACTTCTGTCCATTGTCTCTTGTCTTCCTGCAATGCACTATTGTGAAGATGGGGGTCTCCCTGATTAACTCCTCCTTCTCAAGTGCTCCTGGTTGTGATTACTCTCCAGCCTTCAAGGCCTGCCTAAATCTCAGGCTGAGATCTGGAGGAGCAGCCTTAATGACAGCCACAGCATCAAAAAAGCTTCATAAATGTCTCCTGCTCAAGAAGGGCATTTTTGGAGAAGGCTTTGACAACCCCATCCCATGGAAAGGGGCTACAGTGCATGTTAGAAATGGAGCCATGGAGCAGTGACCTTCAACTCATCATAAACAAGGGAGGATTTAGAAACATCTCTGCATCCTCTTGTAGGTGCCCCCAGGTCCTCTGTCCCTGGCAAATCATACCTGCTGGTGGCTGGGATCTGAATGGGAGATGAAGAGTGCCTCCATGTTCTCCAGCTGGAGTTCTTGGTATGAACCCCAGCAGAGACAGCTCCTTCCCAAGGTATGCCAGGAGCCTCCAGCCAGCAGCAGGTCCAGCACTGCCAGGCAGAATCCCAGGGAATGCACATCGCTTGTGCTTGCAGGGAATTAGCCACTGGCAGGAGCTCAGGTGTGGCAACCTGAGCAGAGGAGCTTTGAGCTGCAAGTTCCCCGGGAGCTCTGATCTTGCCTGTCTGGGGGCACTCCAGGCTCAGGACAGTGCTCACATCTGCAGAGTCAGTGTCCCAGAGCTCCCTGCTCAGCCCTGGCTGTAGCAGTATCCAGAGGGAGCCTGGGTTTGCTGCCAGGATGGAGATTTCAGTTCATCTGCTCCAACACTGTGACCAAAAGCAGGGCAGCAGCACATCGAGCCCAGGGACATTTGCAGTGATGCCATCCAGGAGAAGACACCCTGGCAGGGCTGACTCCAGGACACGTCCCTGCAGCCTCTGGTTCAGCACACGTGGATCGGTCAGAGATGTCCTGGATGGGGCACAACTGCTCCTCCACAGCCCCCAAGCCTCTGCTGACAAAGCCATAGCTCCTCTGCCCCACGGGCCTCGTGGGTTCCCACACTGAACACACATCAGATGGTTCCTTTCATTTGTCTCTTGAGAACTGGTGAGGCTCTTCATTTGTTTGTGTGCTTTTTAAGGAGGAGGTTGCTACTTCTTACTTCTTTATGATAAAAAAACACTAGCCGTGGGAGGAACATAAATCTGTAAATGTTCTTTTATAACACAACAGAGTCCTGAGACAAGATCTCCTTTTTTTCCTTTCCCTGTATCTGGCTGGCTCTCTACCTACTCGTCTGCTTGGCTGCACCTTCTCAGGGTGTCACTCAGAAGCAACCACCACGTGGGCCAGTCTGAGGGCTGGATCTGAATCTCAGCCCCTACCCGTCCTGCAATGGTCTGGAGTTTTCAGCCAGGACCTTTCAGGGAGGACTCAGTGATGATAGCCACAGATAGAATCACAGAATCACAGAATCATTTAGGTTGGAAAAGCCCTCTAAGATCATCAAGTCTAACCAATAATGCAGTACTGCCAAGCACACCATCCATGCAGGGATGCAGGATGGCTGCTGACAACCCTCATTCCACACATGCAGCTCGAGGCAGTGATGGATCCTCAAGTGGATCTGCTCCTTACTAGCCCTGCAGAGATGCCAGCACATCGTGTCACAGCAAGGTCACCTCAGAGCTGGCAGGACTACACCACACTGCTGTGAGTCACTCCTGGCTCTGCCAGAGCTCCTCACATACCACTTGGAGAAGGTAATCACATTCGGGGTGACCTCCAGAGACCAAGGCACTGTGGAAATGGCAGGTGCTTTCAGGCTGTTCTGAATGTGTTCTCAATGACCCGTGCACCCAAAGGCTTCTCCTCCCAGCTTGAAACACCCCTGATCACAGGCCCTCCTGCTCATCTCCAGAAGGCTCAACCCTGCAGTCCCACCAGGTGGGCTTTGCTGAAGGACTGAACAGGACTGCCCTGTCTGCAGCCTGGACAGCAAGGGGGGGTGCCTGGGAGGGTGATATGGTTTGAAGCTGGCTCCCTGCCAAGTCTCCAAACCTTACCACAAGAAGTCGTCCCCCTCGCCAAACCTCAGGGAGAAGAGGGAGAAAAACAACCAAGAAAACCCAAAACGAGAGAGAGACAGCTAAAGTAATATATGTAAATATATTTACACTTATGTTACAGTTATATACAATTGAAATATATATACAATTTCGCAAGGGAAAGGGAAGGGGGAAAGGAAAAAGAACAAAACCAAAATAAAATATATATATATATATATCAATTAGTAGCCCAAGATCTAACAGCTAAAAGAAATTAGCAAAAGAAATATCTCACTACTCTCCTTGGGACAACTGAAAGTCGCTCTGGAACGATCGCCGGCAACCTCCGCCTCCCAAGGTCGACAAGGCCTGACCAGGCCTCGCTCCCCAGCACGGCAGATCAACAGCAGGGAACCTGCACCTCCAAGCCGCCGGAAGGAAAGAGAGCGAAGGCCTCTCCTCCTTTCTTCTTATAGCCTGGCTTACGTAAAAATTGTAGGGAATACTGGGTAAATCTGGGCCCTTCCTAAGTTACAAACAAGTCACCAAGGAAGGCCCGGACCAAACTACCACAGAGGGCCATGCAGGAAGGGCAGGAAATACTGAAAGCAGAGATGGAAAGGCACTGGGAAGAAAGGGTAGTACAGCACTGGGAAGCTGCTCCTCACAACAATGGAGCTGAAGCAGCTGAACTGGTTGTTTGTAAACCTGGGTCCTGTGAATCTTTGGAAAAGCATTCAGTAGCCTGAGTGAGAGAAAACCTTCTCAAGATAGAGCAAACATCCCTGCTCTGATCAAACAGTTAATGATCCCAGGAGGATCTTCATTTAATCAGAGCAGCAGGAACTTGACAAAAATCCCAGTAGTGCACCCAGGGACACATTAACGCAGCTCCTGCTGTAGCCAGCTCGCACACAGGCAAAGCTCTGCAATCCTGGAGCAGCTGCACAGCCATCAGTGGGTCCGCTTGAAGCACAGCTGAATACATGTTCTCAAGAGCTAATTTTGTACAGACAGCAGCCCTGAAATAGCAGCCTCTGGGAAACATAGCCAAGAGGCAAGGAAAAGAGACCATTCCAAGCCCGGGTGCTGAAGGAGTTCTTGGCAGTGTGGCAAGGAGGGTTTGGTTACTGTTGAAGCAGCAAGTTTGTGTCCTTGTCTTTTGCTCTGTGAGGTCCAGTGAAACCAGCTGAAAGGCATCCAAGTGGCTTCAGCTGGGAGAGTGCTCAAGTGGGGCCCACAGGATGAGTCACCTTGCAGAGGACAATCCATGGGTGAGACAGATTCTATCTTGCTCCAACAGTCACACTCCTGTGTGCAAAGAGCCTCTGTGTCAGTCCCATTCACCTTGAGATGAAAATCTGCCCTCTACAGCCCCTCTCCACCCTAAGAGGAGAGGAAAAAGGTACCAGCATGCTGGGTTCACACAGACCACACTGCTGGTGGGCACTGACAGCAGGACAAGGAACATGGAGTCTCATGCAGATGTTTACATGCCTCCAAAAATCAACCTGCATAAATTTTATGAGGGACAGTTGAGTATATATATCTCAATATAACTTCAGGTGCATTCCTAGAAAAACTCAGAGCTTTTTTTTCCATTTTAAGGTCAGGCTTCTGGCTCCATGTGTGTATCTTCAGTCAGTCGCTGTTCCTTTGTTCCATCCCCCTGCACATTATGAGAGCTGAGGGCATCCTGTAATTGCAGTGCAGAACTGGTAACCAGGATGCCTGTGCCCTGTGGAAGGTGGAGAGGGCACTGTCCTCGACTTGTTGGGTTACCCAAAGCCTCTTGCAAACCTCGTTTTCGCAGCTGGAGATGGTTCTATTTACCCACATTCATCAATACAGTTTTACAACCCAGGTTAATGTTGATTTCCAAGTGACTGGGTTTAAGTCTCATCTTGTCCTCAGCACCAGTTCAGAGCTTCCCTCTTTCCCAGCACTTCACAGGGTCAACTGCAAAGCAACACAGGAGCGTCCAGAAGCTGGTACAGGTGGTACCAAAGCACAGCTCCTTCCTGTAGCTGCTCCTCGGAGTGTTCCCCAGGACAGACCCCTCACACAGTACCCAAGAGGAAGTAGATCACTTGGCTCCTCTGGATGCCTTTTAGCCATGACAGCTGTACCTCCTGACACATGTTTCAGATCTGTGCTTCACAGATAGGTGGCTGACCTGCTTTTGACACCTGTGTCCAGGCAGAGCCCAGCACACATCCCCCCTTCCCCCCTACCCACAGCTTAGTAGGAGCAGATGAAGTCAGAAATGTTGTGAGAACAAATATACAAACAGGTTATTTATTGTTTACGGCTTTACACATGTCTGAGCAGCTGTGTTAGGCCCCAGTGGGTGTGTGCATGGTGCTGCCCCTTCCCAGTCCACCTGCCCACAGCCACCACTGCCCTCTCTGCCCACCCCATGGAAACAGGGAGCGGCAGGGAATGGCTGGATTCCATAAGAAGCTGAGATCTTCATATAGGCATCATTAATTACAACTTTTAACCTTTAATTATAGGTTCCCTTGGTTTCCACTGTATATTTTCAGCTAATTGCCTCTGTGTTTCCATAGCTCAGACATGAACTCACACTCTAGTGATGGCAGAACCTCGTCCCAGACCAGCCTTAATGATGTGCCACCCATTTACAGGCACCTAGAGAGAGCCCAGGTAAGGAGCCACTGACCTCACCCCCCTGCTTACAGCACCACATCTCAAAAATGGCCTCAAGTGGTTTAGGAGAACAACAGTCTCCTTGAGATCAAGAGAGTTGCAGAGTTGAGCCTTTGGAGCCAGTAATCCACAGGGAAGGTGGGACCTTCAGTCACACAAGATACTGTTCCAGTGGAGCTCCTTCTAAATGAACTGCAAAAAAGATCTGATCTTATGCAAAACTATGCAGATGGAGCTGATTGCTCTGAGTCACACCCTGTGTGCTTCCCTCAGTGCCCACAGTTTCACAGGAATGGGGAGGGATGCAGTGCAGCAGGGACAGCACAGGGACTTACCTGGTAAAACTGAGTCATATCATGACATGTCCCATCCACATCCCTTTGCTGTGGTTCCCTACCCCCTTCCCATTCTCTGTGATATGGTGCTGCCCTTTTCTGGGGAAGGCATAAAGCTGCCACGATGGGTTTCTGCTCCCCTTGGAGCAGTGTGGCTCCAGGCCTGAAGGGGAGAAATGGCAGGGCACAGCAAGAAGGAAGCATCCTTGTTTCTGCGCTAATCCCAGCACTCCTCCAGGAAGCTGGACCTGCAGATCTGGGCCTTAATTAGGACTTCAAACACCCCTCTGAGCACCATTATCTCTGCTGTGGAGAGCCAGCTGCCAGCTGCTTCCTCCAACCTGAATGACAGGTTGTGTGACCCAGGAACGAGAGCCCACAGCTCATTTTGTAAAATTGACCATTTCCCCCCAAAGAGCCTCCCTCAGAGCTTGCCAAAGGGACAGGTCCAACTGGACAGGAGGCACCTGGCCATTCCCAGAGCCAGGGGTGATCTCTGCGAATGTGCCCTGTCCTGCCCTCCCAAACACAGATGGGAAAAATGCCTTGCATAAAGCCACTCCCTGCCTTCCCTGGAAGTGAGCTGGGATGGCAGGACGTGCCCATGGGGTGAGTGTGCAGGATCCACACTACCATGGTGAGGAGCAATGAGCTGAACCCAGCCTTGGAAGGCAGGAGCAGCAGCTGCCTTACCCAGCCTTACCCAGCTTCCCCGGAGAGCCTGGCCAGGTTCCAGCCTCTCCCTGCCCTCTCCACCCTGGCACTAGGCATTACAAAATCACCTGGAGATGCTTCCTGCTGTCTTTTCACGTGGATTATGCCAACCCCCACTGCAAAGGGCTTGGTAACTTCCTTCTGTCTTATCATATCTAGTGCACTAGACACCGACTGGCTCGAGAGAAAAAGGAGGAAAACAGCCCAACTGTCCATGCTCCTGAGACTGCCCATGCTGTCAGAGCATGCGTTCCCAGCTTGGCAACACAGACCTGCAGCAGGACTCCCAAGGACCCCCCAGCAGCCCTGTGACCCCCATTGTGCCCCCAGAGTGGCCACATTGATTAGGACAACTTCGAAAGAGAAAGGACGAGGGGTGTTCATCTCATGGAGCTCAGCCCTCTGTGGTTCTGGGCCTCCCAAAGCGTGCACATCACAGTACCAGGAGGGATAAATGTGTCTTCATTTCTGTGAGGGAAGAAGGAGAATACACCCAGCACAGTAGAAGTGTGGCCGCTCCCTCCTGCACTCTGCCCTACTTGGAGACAGCCAGGATAAATCCCACTGACTCCTGGCTCCTTCTCCTCCTGCTCTGCACTCACTCAGGCTGGCACACCACTACTCACACGCAGCAGTGTCTGCATCACCTGCTCACCATCAGCTGCAGCTGCACAGGGCTGGCCCAGCAGAGCTGTGAGATTCCTCTGCAGCCGGGGGTCTTTTGTCTAAACCACCTTCCAAACCACACAAGAATACAGCCCCTCCGAGATGGCAGGGGATGAATCCTCACCACTGGGCTAAACTGTTTGTGTAGGTAGGTGGGAATGGGACCTTGGTCCCATCATGCTTGTGCAGCAAAAGTGGTGGGTGGAGATCCAGAAGCTCTGCCAAGCAGCACAGTCCAAGGCTGACACTGCATTCTGCAGCACCATACAAGAGGATAAACTCCACATGCCTCAGGTTTTCTGTCTCTTAAAAATGGGAACAATGATAATTCACTGTTTTGGAAAGTGCTAACCTGGATAAGAAGTTCTATGCATGAGTCTTGCAAGTCTTCCTGAAACATCTCCTGGGGACAGTCTCCTAAGACTCACACGTCTTGAAGGGAGGTGGCTGCCACCTGGGGCATGGCACCTGGACCCAGGACAGCTTGCCTGGAAACCTTGGCCTTTCCTCTCTGTGTTGGTCACTTGGTAGCACCAATGCTTTTATGAGCCCTTCAAAAGGAGCATCCTCACTGCCTCACTGAAGAAACAAGCTGCTGCACAGCCACAACACTCGGGAATCCACCTCTCCTCCATTGCTGTCTTGTCCAAGTGGGTCCTTGGCAGGCCCCAAGGCAGATGGTTGCAGCCGGATATTACTTAACCCATCCACTGTTCCCTGAGGAGAGACCCTTTGTATTTTGGCTTCATGTCACAGAGGAGTCACCCAGGGAGTCATTTAGCCTTGGGCCACATCTGTCCAAGCACAGAGCTGGTGTCTGGTCCTTAGGGCAGCATACAGCCATGACTGGAAGACAGAGAGTAGGACATGCTGAGGCTCAGCATGTGGACCATCCTGGCCTCAAACACTGACAACCAACTGGCTCAGGGACAGGTGGATCTGCCCCTGGCAGGTGGCACCCATTGGTTCCTCTGCAGTTTGGAGAGAAATATCTATGTGACTGTGAAAATTCATCTTGGCCCTGACAATTGGGTGGAGAAAAAGGGAAGAAAGCATCTGTTTCCTGCAAATCGGAGCCTTCTCTCCTGTTTGGCCTCTGCACAGACCCCTTGGGTGGGTTATACAGGTGTGGGGTCATCAGGGGCTGCTGCTCTGCTTTCACAGCCTTGGGTAGACAGCCCTGTATGTGCAGGGTCAGGGACAGGGCATGCACGACGTGCCCCCCCCCAGAATCCCCCCAGCCTCCTCTCTCCGGCTGTGCAGTTCCAAGTGCCCCAGTGATGTTTGCATTCCCCCTCCACTGAGCCACCAGCCAGATGTCCCCTGGCTGGGGTGCAGCCACAGCTCCTGGCAGAGCCACATTCCCAAGGCAGGTTGCAAAGGGCCAGTGGCACAGATGGGAGACAGAATCACAGAATCATTTAGGTTGGAAAAGACTTCTGAGAACATCGAGTCCAATCTTTGACTTTATCACACCTTGTCAACTAGACCAGAGCACTGAGTGCCATGTCCAGTCATTCCTTGGACACCTCCAGGGATGGGGACTCCACCACCTCCCTGGGCAGCCCCTTCCAATGCCTGACAACCCTTCCAGTGAAGAAATTCTTCCTGATGTCCAACCCGAATGTCCCCCAGCACAACTTGTGGCTGTGTCCTCTGGTCTGTCACTAGTTGCCTGGCAGAAGAGGCCAACCCACACCTTGCTATAACCTCTTGTCAGGGAGCTGTAAGAGTGACAAGGTAATCCCTGAGACCAACACCTTGTGGGACCTCAACAGTGACTCCACTGGGTACAGCAAGTCTTGCTGCCTCACTGGAGACCTGTACCTGGGGTCAGGCTGCATGGCATCACCACAGAAAGGTCAGCCTGAAAAGTTCTTACCAGAGACGATAACAAAGCACACAGACACACACAGTTCCCTCACCCCAGGGCAGCTCCACATGCTGTGTGTTCCAGCAAAAGTTCACAGGACAATGATAGGGCTGGGAAGGAACCAGAGGAACACATCAGCTGTGCCATGCCAGCTCCTGCCTGGCTGCCCCACCTCAGCCACTGCTCCCTGCCACTGCTGGGACATCCTGCACCACTGCAGGATGCCACCCAGGGCCACTTTGCAGTGTGACCACCCATGGGATGGAGGTTTCTGCTGCACCTGCCCAGACTCTTGTCCAGTTCCAAGGGCTTTCTCTTTTTTCTGCCCTGCCAGTAACCCCAATGCTGTGCCCTGCAGCCAGTGGTCACTGGGAATGGCCAGGCCTCCTCCACCACAGCACCTCATCCCAGCCATGGTCTCTCCTGCACAACCTTTAAACCAGTTCCCTGTGGCTCAGCCTGTCCACACTCACCATGGCCACAGACTTCACTCAGCTTCTTAACTCGCACCACACTGGATGTTGCTCAGTATCCAAAATTGCAGGATGCTTGTTAAGCAAAGGGCTGTCCAGCTCTCATTAGAGCCAGAACCAGAACCTCTCTGGCCTTGGGAGGGTCTGGATGAGTCCTCTCTGGTTTCTCTGTCTACACACATTCTTTAGCTCATTCTTTAGCTCTGCCAGTCCCAAGGGTTTTCATTCCCATGAAGGGAAATTACTACATTTGCCTGTGTCTGTTACAAGCATCAGAATGAAACTCCTTGAATTTCATCTTGATGGGATGCCACCCTTAAGGGACTAAAAGTTTTTCTTCACAGCAGTCTCTGTCTGAGCCATGCAGTGAGTACTTGGAGATTTCCCCAGTGTTTACCTGGAGCTGGCAATAGCTGCCATTCAGTTGGACTGCATGAAATCAAAGCCCTTATTCAACATTGCACCAGAGCAGTCCATGGAAGCTGATCCCCTCTGGGTGTGCTCTGTTCCCCAAGCCCCCACAGCCACCCAACCTGCTCAGCCTGCAGCCCAGGGAGGAGCTGGACCTTTGCTCTGTGTCCTGCTCCCACTGGGCAAGCAGGACACCAGAGGTCCTGCAGAGGAGAACAGGCCCCACAAATCTTAGATTTCTGCATTGCTTTGGCTTGAACCAAACTCTGACCCATCACAGTACATAATTCAAACTCTGCAAGTGACTTCCCAGGGTAATGAAAGGGGAAAATATGGGCATTGGTATAAGACCAGTTGATCTGAATGTTGGGAAATTAAATAGTACATGAATTTCATCACTGACAGCCACAGGATAGCATAATTGTTAATTGTACTACTGGGATCACTGAGGCATAGACCCATCACATGTTTTGGATGGTGGAAACCTCTGATTCATGTGCAGCAGCAGCCAAATACCCCATCCCACAGCTTTAGCAGAGAAGCCACCCCCAGGGGTTAGAGTCACAGAATAGTTTGGGTTGGAAGGGACTTTAAAGCTCATTCCACCCCCTGCCATGGGCAGGGACACCTTCCACCAGACCAAGTTTCTCCAGGCCCCATCCAACCTGGCCTTGAACACTTCCAGGGATGGGGCAGCCCCAGCTTCTCTGGGAAACAGAATAACGGGATCATGCAATTGTTAAGGTTGGAAGGGACCTCTGGAGACCACCCAGTCCAACCCCCCTGCCAAGGCAGGGGTCACCTAGAGCAGGTTACATCTAGGTGTGTTTGGAATGTCTCCAGAGGGGGAGACTCCATGACCTCCTGGGCAGCCTGTTTCCAAATGGAGACTGGCTGAGCAACAACACCTGCCAGCTCCCTCAGCACCCCCAGGCACATCCCACCAGGGCCCATAGATTCATAGGTGTTATGTCTGTCTAGCCAATCTCTAACCCAACCCTCTAGGAGGGCAAGTTTTCCTTTCTTCAGCCTTCTTCTCTTACCTCCAAGGTGTGGGACTCCTGAGGCCAACCTCAGCAGTAAAGACTGAGGCAAAGAAGGCATTCAGTAATTCCACCTTCTATGTGTCTTCCCTGCACCAGAGCCTCTCTAATCTCACAGGGAAGAATTTCTTCCTAACATCTCTTCTAACCCTTCCCTCTCAGTTTGAAGCCATTCCCCCTTGTCCTGGGAAGGGGTTTGGGGTTCAGGGACTCCTGCCTGTTCAGGCTTCCCTTGGAAACCAGAACACAATCATTCGTCAAAGATAGAAGCAGGGGCTTGAAGGGTATCAGATACCTCCCACCCAGGACAGCTCAGGCTGCTCATGACTGTGGGATTCAAAAGATGCTGGGCAAGGAGGGGCCTGTCCCTGCCCTGATCAGTGCTGTGCATTTCTGAAAATTCAAGGAGCCACTGGCTGGGCTGTGAAAAACCCCCATTTCCCTGCACCTCAGTGGTGCCTCTGCTTCCCAAGAGGCTCCTGCCTTTTCCTGACTTCACCTGATGAACACCTGCCCCTTCCTGCTCTGCTTCTCAGCAGCAAAAAGACAGCAGATGATTTGTAATGAAGGAATTAAGGACAAGATTTTTAAGTGAGCCAGAGGCAATTTGCAGCCTACAATCCACTGAAGTTCAAACTGTTGTTTTCAGTCAGAAAAGTCCTTTCAGCAGCACCAGCACAGTGTCTGACTTTGCTCCCCAGTGATGAGAATAAGTCCTTTGCTTTCCCAGTGGGCGTCAGTCCCACCCTGACTGTGCAAATGGGGTGCAACCTGTGCCTGACTTCTGCTAAGTGCATTCAAAACCCATATGATAAAATGTTTAGATGTCATGTTCAGCTGCATTATGTCACATTAAGTCATGTGTTGTCACCCTGTAGCATGTCAGCTCACAAAGCAGCCATGTCCAGGTGACTCAGTCGTTTAGGCTGAAATACAGTCCCCTCTCCCCAGGCATTCATGTCTGGGTGATATCTGAAGAACACAGAATATTTTGTAATTCTCTGAGTATTTTCTAGGTGCAAAAATGAAATTTCCAAGAATTTACAAGAAAATTCTTTATTAGTACATGAGATAGCACTAATACAGAGAAGATCCATTATGAAAGTGTCTGAATGGTGTCAGGGATCACGTCCCCCACCGATCCCATCAGTGAAACTGCACACGCTCCCAGCCTCAGACACAGAAGAAATTCTCTGAAATCTCAGGGAGACATTATCTTTCAAGAATATTTTCTGAGAAATAACAGACCTGTCTGCCTACAGCTCTGTCTGAGAAATTTCCCTCTGCAGCAGCTATCACTCCTCCCAACATCCAGAACTGTGTCACTCCTTCTTGTCCTCAATTAGCCAGAAGCCATGGCACTGTCATTAGGAAAGCTCGTCTCTCAGAAGGGTCACTGCAATTTAAACCTAACTTTAGCCCCAACTTTCACATTTGCTACAATTCTTTGTGCATAAATAACTTCTGAAATTGTTTTATCATCAATTTTTGAATCTGGCCACCCCATCTAAACAGACTTTCCTGGCTGCTCCCCATCCGGAGGTCTTTACACCCCTGCTGTTTGCACTGGCTCTGTGCAGTGCTGCTCCTTGCAGGTGGGAACCCTCTGTGGGCAGGTGAGAGTTTCTCTCATTTTTCACATTCTGCACCAGAGCTGTGCTGAGCACAGCCGAGGAGCACTGGCACTGCTGAAGAGCTGGAAAAGAGTCACAAAGCTGATTATAGTCTGTCAGCTTCCCTAACCATTTCCAGCAATTAGATTTAAGGACTTTCTTACTAAATTTACAGAAATTGCTTCCTTCCCTCCTGTTCCTCTGAGCAAAATCAGCAGAACCTGATCCCAGATCTACCCCCTTGCATTGTCAGGACAAACAGTTTCCAACCCATCCTGGTCAAACTGCACTTCCAGAACTGGTGCAGCCCACTCAGGAAGATCCAGCACCCAGCTCCCCCAGGGCCCTGACCTTTACCAGTAACCCAAGCAAAGAGGCTGACTTTCAAGCCAGGTGCATGTTATTCAACAGGTGAAGAGCATCAGCTCACAAGCAGTAGGAGCTGGACTCAGGCCAGGGACAGTGTGGATTGCTGCCAACCAGCTCTAGGGATTTGTGGGCTGATTGCTTCCCCTTTCCCCTCAACCCCACACACTCAGTCCTCTTGCAATTTAAACCCCTCCAAGTCTGACAAGGCAGGACTCACCTGCCCCAGCCCCTGTGCCACAGCCCTTTCCCCTGCACTGGGCACTGGTTCTGGCCCTGCAAACAGGCTCGGGGCTGATTTGGCCCAACACAAAACACTTTCTGCAAGATTATTTTTCCCTGGATTAACTAAGCCAGCACTGGCACAGAGGCAAGCAGGAAGATGCCACCAAGGGCAGGAGCCTTGACAGGGTCACAGAAGCCTCCTCTCAGATAAGCTTTGGCCATGTGAGATGGATGCATGAAAGAGAAGATCTCTGCAGGGGACAGTTCATTCCCTTCCCGCCTGCACTAAGCGTTCCTTCCCTTCTCCCCGTCCTTGGCATAACACAAGCTGTACCTTTCCATTGCAGAACACGTATTTTTTTCCTCTTGCAAGGGACCAGGCAACCCTGTGACACCAGGCAGGAGGCAGAAGCTGTACCAGAGTCCTTGTTTCCCAGAGAGTCCACCCCCAGGAGACAGAGCAGCAGCAGCCATCCATGCTGTGTCCTTTGCATGTCAGACACAGAGCTTCTGGAAACATTCCCACATCACAGGGATGGCACAAATCCACCCAGAGCCTGAGTGGACAAACACGGACCTGCCCAGGCAAGGGCTTTGGGGACCTCTTGGGCTGGAGAGCATGGGGAGGAACCTAAAGGTTTGTCTTCCTCATCAGTTTTCTCCCCAGGAAAAGTTAAAGGCTAAACAACAAAGCTGTCTCTCAGCTCATCCTGTTTCTTGCAAGGTGAGTGGGAATCCAGGAGTGATTTCTCATGCACTATTTTGCCATTTTTGCTCTGCAAAGAAGAGGTTATGGATGACAGAGAAAAGTGGCTGTGTGGTGATGTGCAGAGCAGAGTAAGTGCTGCTACCACATCCCAAAAGGAAACTCTAGCTGAAGCAGTTCTCATTATTTGCTTTTTAGTTGTTTTACTTAGCACATGTGTTCAGCTGGCAGGAAAGCTCTTCATCAGAGTAACTTCCCTCAGTGATGGGCTCAGGAAACCTTCCATCCTCTGATCTTGACAAAAAACAAGATGAGGCTCTAATTGCCTTCCTGTCTCTTCAGTTTTCCCTGAAGGGGCACCTTGTCAGTGGAAGAGCTCTGGATGGTTTCCTCACACCTCCCTGCCTCCTGCCCCATCCTACATGGGGAACACGATCAGGCTGGGGATAGCCAAGACTGAAGTCCCAGCACAGGAACCTTCTCCCTTTGAGGAACACCCTGTGGAGCAGCTTTTTCTCTCTCTGTGCCAGTTCCCCACATTCCCTTTTCTTAGGAAATGCAGTATTTATAATTTAGAAACATTCTGCCAACACATATCAATTTCTGGCAGCCTTTCAATTTAAAAATCTGTCACTTTGCTCCCCCTGCCCGGCCTGATCCCTGCTCTGGTGTCAGTCTTGGTTTTACTGTAAATACAGTGTTGCCACTTCCAATCAAACAAGATCTGAAGTTCCCCATACCATCAAAGATGGCTTAAAGATCATTTAAAGTATAATTTTTAAAAATTATGGGAAAACTGACTTGGTGTGCTTTGCCATCTATTCCTGAGCCTGAAAAGGTTCATTTCTGTCCAAGTGTCTCCACCCAAGGCCCTTTTCCCTAAGTGACAGCTAAGGTTCATCTTGGCATCTCCTCCAAATGGAGCTTCATTGGGGACCAGAACTTGCATGAGTACAGATTTTGTTTTCAGTTTGAGCCGTGGGGTTTCCCAAATACAAAACCCCGGGCGAGTTCCCCTCACAATGGCATGCAACCTCAGCGTGGTGCTTCCTTCTGACTTGGGCTCTGCCTGATGCAGCAAAACCCAGCAGCTCGTACAAAGGTGGCAAACCAGAAACTGAGAGCAGGAGGTGAGCAGTGCCTGGCTGGCTGAGGAAAGGGATTATCTGCCCTTCTTGGGACTACACCTGGAATATGGGGGTCAGCGGACCCCAGTTCAGGAGGGAGGTGAGGAAACACAGGAGTAACAGGTCCAGGGAGCCAGAGCACAGGGCTGGAGGGAGAGGCTGAGTGAGCAGGGCTGAGCCAGCAGGGCTGAGAGGAGTCTGGGGGCAACCGAACAGCCCCACACAGAAAGGGAGATCTTCACCTCATCTGCATCTCAGAATATTTCAAAACTAAGCTAGACGGACACAACAGCTTGATCCAGTGCTGGGAATAGTCCTGCTGTGGATATAGTGCTGCTCCAAGTTGAGGCTGGACTGGAGACCTTCAGACATCTGAGAACAGTGATTCTGCAAATCTCCTGCCCCTGCTATGAATTACCCATTACTCAGTGTCACTCAAAGTTTCCAGAGCTGCCAAAAATATGAAAGAGGAACCCAAATAGCTGTGTCCCTCACAGATGCTGTCAGGGTTAGGTATTTTATCAGCCTCCCAGGCTGCAGCACTGCTCAATAGGTGCAAAATATTGTGGAGAATTACTGAAGAGGCATGTAGAATACAAAAACTTTTCCTTGTGGTGCCCACAAATGAACCAGGCACATCTCCCCAGCCTGTGGGAGATGAAGGGAGGAGAAGAACTGAGGAGACCAAGTGCTTCCCACAAGCCCAGCACATGCTTCCCTGAGCAGTTCCTGTGCTGCCCTGGGAGTGAAGCCCAAAGCACCCACAGCAGCACCACCACGGGGACGGGGCTCTGGCCAGTCCTTATACTCACCCCAGCCCCCAAGGGAGAGCTCCCATTTGGACGCAACCCCAAGCGTGGGTTGTACAGTGGGGCCCAGTGCCCATGAACCCACCCTGGAGTGATTATCCCACCTTTCCCAGTCTGCCCAGCAGCTGTTGGGCTCCTCTATACAGTCCGATGGCAGCAGCACCAGCTCCCCTGTGCCCCAAACCGGCTGCCCTTCCAGCCTGGACATCTCTGTACAAACAGCTGTGCAAAGCCAAGGAGTTGGCAGCACTGGAAGCAGCCAAAGGAGATCTTAGAGAGGGGTCTAGAGTTTGGCTGGAGCCTTCACACCATCAGTGCAGCACCAGAGAACCTCCAGCAACCTTGGAAAGCACAGGGTGGCTTGTGGGTGTCTCACCAGGTAGTTCTCATCTCCAGTTTGTAGGCTGGGAGCAATCACCTCCGACAGTCACCTGTTCCTCTCCAGGAGTGCGCCCCCAGCCACTGTCC